>NC_140291.1:3468274-3563684 GCF_964030765.1 Micromesistius poutassou | reverse complement strand
GAGAGAAGAAGGAGGGAGGGAGGGAGAGAGGGGGGGGAGAGAAGGAGGGAGGAGAACGGGAGAGAGGGAGGGAGAGAGAGGGAGGGAGGGAGGAGGGGGGAGGGAGGGAGGGATGGTGGGAGCCACCATCAGTTTCCCAGACTTGCTCACAATTCCTTTGCTGTGGTTTTTTTTTTTCTTTCTCTTTCGTGAGCCCCTGATATTGCGTCAGTAAGTATTATGGCTTGCCTAGTTCAACGGCAGGGTGTTATCTGACCTCTGCAGGGCTGTGCGTTTTATTAGCGAGTGTGTGTCATCTCGCTTGTCATCCACACTACACACTGCCAATGGGACTCCTTGAGTGGTTGCCTCGCAAGCCAAGGTAAAATGGAGGCTTTTCTAGTAATATTACATCGTGAAGGAGGCTTACACCTTGCTCTCTCTGAGTTTATCCTTCAGGAGTGCAAGACTGGAGAATATTAACAAACAGATGAAGTGCAAATAGGATCCAAGCACAAACATACAATACGTAATTGTTATTATATTAATATGGGATTAAACAAGATTTAGCTTCCACAGCGTGCAAGTGACAAGTGTGCGTGCAGAATGGTTTCTGGCCTCCAATGCGGACATCCGGGAGATAAAACCCAGCTTTTGATGGACGACATAAATGGATGAAATGGATGAAACACACACACACACACACACACACACACACACACACACACACAGACACGTAAACAAAGATCTCAAAAGATACCAGCGTATAACAAGCACCATCTTTGAATATGCAAGGATGAGCAAACCAGAAAAAACACAAGGGTCAGTCTTCTTAACCTGAGATGGGACTCAAACCCAGGCCTCTTAAAACCAAGGTAACCACAACACGAGACCGCCGGCGGCCGGGCTATCAACGAGGAGATAATACGCTCAACATTAACTTCTAGAATTATCTTCAGTTGAGGTGGTTCGGGCATCTGGCAAGGATGCCCACTGGACGCCTCCCTTGGGAGGTGTTCCAGGCACGACCGGTGGGGAGGAGACCCCGGGGAAGACCCAGGACTAGGTGGAAGGATTATATCTCAACACTGGCCTGGGAACGCCTCGGGATCCCCCCCCGTCAGAGCTGGTCAATGTGGCCCCGGGAAAGGGAAGACTGGGGCCCCCCTGCTTGAGCTGCTGCGACCCGACCTCGGATAAACGGATGAGGATGAGGATGAGGATTAACTTCTATAATAACCACACACACACACACACACACACACCACACACCACACACATCCTGAGGACTTTATGGGCCTCGCCATAAAATTTACAGCAGACTGCTTTGATGATGATGATGATATAGGAAACTAGGTAAACATGTTTCATGTGGCTATAAAAGTACAATGTTCAAGGAGAGGCTGCACTCCCTGCGTTCGCTTTCCAAGTGCTTAAACGGACACTCAAACGACGCGACTGACTAGCCGGTAACTCAGGACATTCTTTATGGGCCGGGCTTATCTGATGGCAGACATTTAGCATTTTAATTTTCATTGTCTGCGGCTGGCGTGCATCCAGCGGCCTCGTAAACAGCTTCGGGGAGAGAGACGGAGACGCGATCCGCGAAACGGGCTCTGAGGGCCCAGTAAAACGGGCTCAGATGTTGTCTGAGTGTGAAATTTAAAGCCTGTAAATGGAATTAATATCTGGAGTAATCACATGTTTCATTTGAAAACGCGTCTCACTGGGGGGGTTTCCGGTTGGGGGGGGGGCGGGGGAGTATCAAATGAGTTTATTCAGATTTGATGCGGAAAAATTTGGAGAGGAACCCGAGCCCTGCTTCGGTTTGATATCCATTTACAATATTATAAACAAGGATATTACATCTGGGATGGGGTTAGGGATACCCCCAACGGAGAAACGAATCGACTGAGAACACAACGGCAAACCAACAACGTCAATCACACTCATAGTGACTGACAACCGTTGCTAGAGAACCAAAAAAAAAAAAAGTACAGTCTGGCCCTGGTCTATGCGGTGGTTGCTGCAGAACGCCTCATTATACGCCAAAGCCTCCGTGAATCGGTGAGAAAACGTGCTATCCCCGAGTGTTATTCCTTCAAGTCACCTGGTCCGATGCCCTTCGGCCATTTTCCCTGCAGAGCCGACGCCCCGTGCCAGCTATAACACACGGCTCGGCCAATGAAAACAACCGTAGCCCACTGCTGTCCTGCCCCTCTCGCCTGCATCCTACCGCCTGTCTGCCGTGAAATAACACATCAGGATTAATTGATTCCACGTCAGTTTTCGCGGAAAAGGAAAATAAATGTCCATGTAGACCCATTTCCTCCAGCGTTATAATTTTCGTACATGGCAAAGTAATTTAAGCTTTTCAATTATGCATGAGCCTGAAATAAATGCGTGTGTGCGCGTGTGTGTGTGTGTGTGTGTGTGTGTGTGTGTGTGTGTCCGTCTGTCTGTGGGTGTGTGTGTGTGTGTGTGTGTGTGTGTGTGTGTGTGTGTGTGTTGTTGTCGCCGTGCCCAAGGCCACTGCGCTGGCCTTTGTTTGTGCTGAGACAACAATAGCGCTTACTTAAGCACACATAAATAATCTATGTATTTACATCCATCGCCGCATCACTGTCCAAGAACACTTATCTAGGGGGCCCCGCTCCAAGGTCGGGGCCAGGCCATTTGTCCGAGTGCTATGACGTTCATATGGTGAACATGAATCACAGAGCGCGCCGTTTAATGGCCAAAGGTCAAGAGCAGGAAAAGGCCCGGGACGGCGTTAATTCCCGGTAACTGACAACTCGCAAAAAAATAATAAAAAAGGGATCCAGGAAAGGACCAACATGTTCCTTAAAAGTTAGCGACCGCAAGGCGTACTTGACGCAAGCCTGCGTATAAACAAGTGAACACAGGAGAGAAGTCAAGGGGACGGGAAAGGAGAGACAAGGAGAGGAAAGGAGAGACAAGGAGAGGAAAGCAGGGGACAGGACTGGAGAGACTGGAAAAGGACAGGAGACAAGTGAAGAGGACATGAAAGGAGAGATTAAGAGAGGAAAGGAGAGATAAAGAGAGGAAAGGAGAGACAAGGAGAGGAGAGGAGGAGGAAGCAGTGAGGGTCAGCGCCAGGCCAGGGTCTTAAATCAGACCAAAGGCCAGCTCCGGTGTCAGGCTAGGACCAGCGGGGGCGGAAACCATCCACAGCAGAGAGGAGGGGCTGACTGGAAGCCTATTTATTGTGGATCTTTTTCCAACTTTGCCAGCTGGGCCAGAAAAAGCAGCTGGATGAGAGAAAAGGCTACAGTATGCGAGGTCGAGGTGAAGACGGGGGCAGGCACGTGGTTCAGTGTCAAGAGCACTTGGAGATCTTGTGTGTGCCCTCCAGAAGACTCTGCCATTCCAGTGCAACAAAAGACTGTGTCACAATCAATACACAAACACACTGTGTGTTTAGAGAAGCCATAACCCAGTTCTTCTCATTCTCAAACCACTGTTATATATTTAGCCCCCCGAAGCTATTTCGAACTTGAATTATATTTCCGGTGGATAGACGGAGCAGTGTGTTCAAACGCGGCCCGTAATTCACATTATGCTACCAGGCAATTATAACAAGAGTCACTCATGTTTTGGGTGACATCTGGACATTATTTTATTATTGCTACAAGTGGAGAAGGAATCATCATTATGCACATCCCTCTTTGCAAAATACACAAATGCATCATCTTCACAGCGTCTCTCCCTGCCTTGGTTGTTTCAGCTGGTAAATCAATTGCCGTCCAAGGCAGCAATGAAGAACAAAACCCGCGCATGTCTTTATTTAGTGTACACTCAAAACAGGAGTATCAAGAGGATACGCTTGACCAAACAATCCGCTACCCAAGGTTAAGAAGGCGAGAGAGATGCCAAATCTCTCTCGTTGTTGTGTTCAATTTTCTAAGCGACATCGCGGCGGCATTATCCATAACAGGTTTTTCCTAATTGTTATCAGAACACGGAGCGATCCAGAATCGGGGCCGTGCTTCCGGCCTCTTGTGCTTCACCAAGAGGAAACCGCTATGGTGTTTTCCGGAAGTTGCCTCACAACGGCGGCGGCACAATAGTGGCGCGCTCGCGCCGTGTTACTTCCGATTCCTCGGCTGAACAAATTGCGTCTATCCTGGCCGCTGTTGGCACTGGTGCGACCGACTCCTTTCACTTCTGATTGTCTCTCTCTCTCGCCTCCCCCCCTTCGCCTGCGTCAGTGACTGCTTCCTGCCCTGGCGGTATTCAGGGAGCGAATAAAATTAAGGTCAGGCCGACATTTTGGCACGCCCAAGAGCAAGGCCGGCTGTGGCTGGTAAAATATTTCCCGTTGAAATACTTTGCCAAGTGTCCTCTGAACCAACTTCGGGAGGAAGCAAGGGATTTTGAAGACATATCAGCAATCGTATTACGTAACAAAATAACAAACCGCGTTTTGTGAACAACACTATGTTAAAAAAAATAACATTCACGTATAACATAAATCACAAAATAAATATGGATATCCCTTTGCAGCAACGTTGAGCAAGTGGCCAGGAATATCTGGTTGCATTCGTTCCAACTCCAATTGCTAAAACAAATCCATTTTTATTATGACTTGTGCGTGTAAAACGGGCTCCACAAAGGGCCCGTAATGGTAGGTTCCATTCTGAGGTTGTTGACAGCTCAGGGGTTTGGCCGCAGAAGGCCGACATCAACGGTAATTTCACGGGCGTCTGAGAATTGACTGCTCTGAATGTACACCGTCGCTCGGCCCAAATTGCTTTCACTTGTTATGCGGTGCTCTCAAACATCACTCCGGCGGCAAGTACAGCATATATAACTTAAAGGAAAAGCAGCGAGCTCAGCATTATGACCTCAAAGCAGCATTGAATAAGGCACAGTGATTTATATGCTGGCCTATATCTTTTTTATTTTTTTTCGGTAGAGCCCCCCTGACTTATTGATATACAATCCTTTTCAGCCTTTTTCTTTTTTTTTTTCCTCTCTTCCGAAAATCTGAAAACAATCAGAGTGCAGGGGGGGAAGAATGCTGAGGCATTAATCACAAAAGGCAGTATTTTATTCCACACTGCCACGAGTTTTGTTGCCACAGCTGCTAAGCATTCTGCTAAAAGGGGGGTTGATTTATGGCGGTGTGGCTGTAACGATGAGACAGAGTCATTACCATATCGACAGGCCACCAGATGGATTATCCTCATTGATTACTTCATGGCCTGTTAATAAGTATTTGTTTGAAAGGAGGAGAGGGGAGAGGCGGGGGGGGGGGGGGGGGGGGAGCGAGCTGAGAAAACATGTTAGGCGGTTCTGTTCCAAGGGCTCGCCTGCCTCTAACAAGCCAGTGAAGACGACTCTGCGACTTGCGAAAAGCTGTCTGGAGGTGGATGGAGGTGGATGGGGGGGGGTGAGAACGGTCGCTGTGTCACGGACGTTATTGAGCTATTCTTGAGGGAAATCATTATTGTTTTCCAGAGTTATTTAGAGCCACTCCGTGACACCGGGTTGCCAGAACGGGAGGCAAACGGGATGAATAAGCGCGAACGAGAGCCTTGGTTTCACATGCAGAGGATTTCACCGCTAATCGCCGGCCTCTCTGATTCATGGCGCACCTCCTTCCTCCTGACCATATATCAAAGCCCACTTCTCCCCCCCCACCCACCCACCCCGCTCCTACCGCCAGCCGGCAACTCTTTTCAATAACCTCACCAAGGTCACTCGAAAGGAAATGATACCGCAGGAACCAGGAGATTTATGAGCGGTTCCCTCCCCATTGGCCCGGGTGTTTACCGAGTGCGCACACGCCCGCCCGGGAGCCTCCTTCACCCTGCGGTCCGGCCAGCGCCCGGGCGCCGCAAGGCCGCCGATAAACAAGACACGCCTCGTGGCGGAGTTTTGCCAAAAACCTTTGAAAGTTTCTCCTTACACCTGCCCGTCTTCTTCCATGGAGGCCCTCTCAGAGAAGCGGGCGACCCCGGAGTGCAGACTCAAAGCACCACCTTATCACGGGCTGACAGGCCGCTCCGAAGCCACAAAGTCGAGATATAAAGAGCTATTGGAGGAAGCAGGTCTTTATTTTGGGCCCCGATTTCGGAAAGAGAAGGGGTTTGTACTTGGGTGGGATTGATCGGAGTGGTCAGCCTTCACGTGTCCTTGGGGCCCCGTAATGAAGGGATGGTGAATGGGTGTGAGTGCCGCCCCCACCGGCTCTCACCCCAACCCCCCACCCACCCCCCCCCCCCCCGCCCACCAGCCCGCCACCCAGCCACCCAGCCACCCGCAGCCCCCCCGCCCAGGCCCAGCGACAGAGGTCTGCCCTGCCCAGTGCTCTGGGATAAGCAGGGCTTTAAATTGCTTCCATCTCCTTCAGGCTCTGATTAATGAGAATAGTTCTAATCAGAGCTCCTGGGGCCAACAGCATTAGTCTTAATCTAGCGGGCCCCCTTTCAACACCACTCACTGACATTTAATGTAGTGCTACTGAGGTGGTGATGTGAATTCCCTCCCCACACGCACACACACACACACACACACACACACACACGCACTGGGTTTGGGAGGGGTGCTTGCCCAGAGTTTGAGGGGTGAGTGCCCTGTGTCCAGGTCACGGGGGAACGTGAAGGATCTTGTATTTTATGCTCTTGTCCCGGAGGCAACTGCAATTTAAACGCGTGGACAATTTATAAAAGCCCTCTTTTTACACACTGTGTTTGTCTCCCTGGAGCTGTGAGTGAGTGTCGGCAGGTGTGTGCGTCTGTGTGAATGTGGGCGTCCGCGCGTGCGCGTGCAAACTGCGAAACACTGACTGAAAATCTATAGCGGCGTGGAGAAATGTACATACAACGGCGAGGGCACGCTCTCGCCAGCTAATGCGTACAAATGATGCGACTATATGTGAAACAGCGGCAATAATAAAACAGTAGTGTGCAATCAGCCCGTCGGCAGGTTGACGGCCCTGCCACAGCCCTTGGGCACCGCACCGCCCCCCGCCCTGCCGCCGCCACCACTGACGCACGCATCCCCTCCGCTGCTCAGTTAGCAGTAAGTAAATTGCTCTGGGATTTGTATTGCCTGAATGCGCCTTAGCAGGTAATTCCTCTCTGTCTTTCATTTTGTTTGTCTGTGTGTTAAGTTTCCCCCGCTCTGCCCCCCCCCCCCCCCCCCATCCATTCTCACATCCAGTTCCCGCTTTGTCCATCCATCAGTGGGCGCACTTTGTCAACGCTGCCGACTTCATCCTGGCCGCCGCAATCACATCCGAGCAGGGGCCCGGACCTGCCACCAGGGAGCTTTCTCACCTCCCATCTGCATCTCCCCCATCTGCTGACGGGGCCCCTGACGTTCAGCGCTTTCTATTGCACAGGCAAGCAGAAAAAAAAAACACACCACCACTAATGCTGCTGCACCTCATTTCTCTCAGACGACTACCAGCCAGCCAGCCAGAGAGAGGGAGGGGAGGGAGGGAGGGAAGGGGGGAGGGAGTGGGAGGAGGAGGGGGAGGGAGGGAGGGAGGGGAGGGAGGGGGGAGAGAGACAGAGACGAGAGGGAGGAGGAGAGAGGGGAGGAGGAGAGAGCGAGAGAGAGAGAGAAGAGAGAGAGAGAGAGAGAGAGAGAGAGAGAGAGAGAGAGAGAGAGGAAAGGAGAGGGACAGAGACAGAGAGTGAAAGGGAGGTAGAGAGAGATGGGGAGAATGGGGGAGAGAGGGGGGGGGGGGGGGGGGGGCTGGGGGTTGAATGAGGTGATATTGAAAGAGGCAGGGGTGCAAAGCGAAGGGGGGAAATATTTTTCACTCGTTTCTTAAGGGGAATCGGCTCACCAGTCGGGCCACAGCTCAATTTGCCTTTTCTCCACACATTCATCAATACGCATCACAGGCCCAAAATGTATCACTAATTAGAGCTTCATAGGCTCCGAGTCAAGTGTCTTTGGAGAGCTAGGGAGAGGGAGAGCGAGAGAGAGCGAGAGAGAGAGAGCGAGAGAGAGACGGAGCCAGAGCAATGGAGAAAGAGTGAGCAATAAGTCGATCGCGTATCTGTTCCCACCCCTTGGCATTACATGCTAAATGGCAATACTTTATTTCATTGCAATATTCCCACGGCGTTCAATGGCAAATACGTTTCCATCGAATCCATCCCACGAAATGTATCACATCTACCCGCCTGGTTTCCAACAAAATCAAACAGCGGATCAAAAGAAACAACTTTAGCTTAGCACCACAAACTGAAGAAAAGATAAAAATGAAGTAGAATGGCTCATTGCAGAGTCATTTACACCAGGGAGCACTAATTGACTGAAATGGAGGGTTATTAATAGTCTGGACATCCCAGAATGATCTTGTTATAAATGAGCCTTGTCAAGGCTTTTCTCAACCTCCAAATGAGTATTCTCACTTCACTGCCCCCATCCCCGAGTATCAGCACTGGTGCCACATAACAAACGATCGCTATTAGCTGTATTGTTAGTAATGATACCCCCGGTACCCCCACCCCCACCCTCTCCCCCCTCTCTCCCTCAACCCACCCCATTCCCAAACAAACAAAAGTCCATAAATAACAATCTGCGAATGAAAAATGAACCTTTAAAAAAGACGGATGCCTCACGCAAAAAAACAACAACAACCAGCGTAACACACATTGCCAGAGTGCACTCTGGGCCGCGACGAAAGGGATGCTGCTGCTGTACAAGAGCCCAGTTAAAGCGCTCTGATTCATAATGAACAAAGCTCATCCGAAAAGAGAGGAAAAATCAATGTTTTAGCCGTGCTTGTTGAGTTGTCTGAGGCGATCGGTCGCCGAGACAGAATGTAATGCTATTCACCGATTTCGAGTTAGCACCTACTAAGAAGCCAAACACAGAGACACTTAGCGCTTGCTTCAGTCTCTGGGCAATAGCGGGGGCCCCACGACAACAAAGAGAGAGCTCTGCTCGTGTCGTTTACCCCGGACACAAAAGGACGCAATTCCTCATATTAATTAGGCTGCTGTCAGATACGCGGCCCCCGCTCCCTCTCGCCAAGCACATGTCCGCACCCTGACAGGGGTGAGGGGCTGGGGAAGAGGTTGGTGGCTCTGAGTGTTTTTCCTTGATGCCTCACTCTGTCGGGCCCCCCCCCACCCCCCCCTGTTTACAGAGTCACTTCCACACCCTGCTAAAACCCCCCCCCTCCACTGCATAAACATTATCCGTGGCGGTGATGACGAGTGGTGCACAGTGTTTACGCTGTGGAAAATGTTTATCCAATTAAGTGACACTCAATAACATAATCCTGAAACCATGAAGGCTCTTAACGCGATTACATGACCTATTGAGGGCTAGCCGAGCGTCGTCACCGAGAAGAAGAGGCTGAGGGAAAATTAAATAACGTTCAATGACAAATAAATGTGGGTCACGACGGCCAAAAGCGTTTCTTTCGGTATCCATTCCCCGAAAAAACGGCAACAAAGCAACCTGTGGTTTCATCGCAAATTGGAGTTCTGTGCTTATGTTTAGCTACTAGCTTTTCTAGCTAGCGGCTGAATATATTAAGTTTAGAACTACAAGTCACTGAAACCCCCTTTACAGAAAGAGGGATGGCGTAGTTCGCCCTGTGATTAATCTATGCGCGGCGGCGAGAGCACAGCAGACGCGAGAGGGGAACTCTTAATTCCATAATTCAACATAATGTCTTTAATAACCACGTGCTCTGAATAGACAGAACCGAAAAGCGACGCAGGAAACACATTCGATTCCATTAACGTCAGGTCAGTAAAAAGCGCTGCGCACGTGTACGCACACACGTACACACCATTTATCCATAACTCTGGGTGAGTACAACCCCCAGCTCGTGCATCAAAATAATGAGACGCATAAAACGGAGGGCCCAGAAACAAATACAGAGGAGAAGGTATCAAAATAATGAAATATTGTTTATGTATTCTGCCGTGGAACTGGGGAGGGGTGTAGTGGAAAAAGGGGGAGGGGAGGGCGGGGGGGGGAGAGGGAGACTAGGGGATGGGAGGGATGGGAGGTAGAGGAGGGAGGGAGGGAGGGGGGGGGGGGGGGGGGGGGGTGATGGTGACGGATGGACAGGGCTGACAGTGTGGTATTCATCCTGCACGCTAGAGCGGGCGTCCTGCAAGTGGCGGTCGACAGAGCAATAAATCACGGGCACCCCGGTCCTGTATCTACAGCTTATTACATCCACCGTGACAAATAAATAATAATCCCTGTCAGCACAGCCCTTTGCTCAAGGATTGAGTCTGAAACCTTTTGCTCATCACTCCCGTCGTCGTTGTCCCATCCCCCCCCCCCCGTGAGGAAAACACTCGGGGGGGGGGGGGGGTTGTGGGGGGAGGTTGAGAGCCCCGTGGTTTACTGGCGCCGATGAGAGACAGCGGAGGGGGGGGGGGGGGGGGGGGGGTCAGGTGCAACAAATCAAAGGTAACGTAGATGACGGGTGGGAGTATGGTAATGCCGCGCGTTTCAATCAAATGAAAAATACACGCCAAATTCAAATTGCGTTCACGATACACGGTTTACTGTACTACGGTATAGGGACGAAATAAGAAACGTCCATACATTTGACAAAGATTTGTTGAGTTTAGGAAGCTCGTGTCTGACTAGGTCTTAGCTAGCAAAATAAAAAATAATATGCCCCTATATATATATATTGATTGCTATATACACACTACATATATGTACAACCCCACAGTTATCTAAATGATGAATCAATAAAAGGCGCTGGGTAGCACGCTATATCTTGGGAGTCGATACAAATGAAGTTACGTGTGTCTACAAAGAAACACATCCTCATCCTCGTTTCATGCGTGGCCAACACCCCCGTCAACTCCGCTCACATCACGCTCAGGATGTGTGAAATAGGACCCTTTTCATCCGACCACCGGCCCTAGATCAGCCGTTCACAAACCTAGGGTCAGGACCCAAATGGCTCGTCAAGAGGCAGGAGTTAAATACATATAAATGCTATTAGAGGTGAATTCATTTCCAGAATTAGAATTAGAAGTGTTGCACTGTTTTTGCTATGCTGGTCTGTTGAGTTTAGATGCTGTGCGTGGGTTTGTTTAACCTCTCTCTCTCTCTCTCATTGTTGAGTGTGACTTCTGTGATTCCCAGTGTTTTGACAGTGGGGAAGTAAGTCATGTGTTTGTTTGCGTAGCGTTTGTATAATTTGCTTCATGCACTTGTTAGTTTGTGACTGTTGTGTTTGCTAGCTGAGGGCATTGCCTTACTGCTTCTATGTCCCGATTTGTCCTCACATTGTGATGTACTCTGTTCAGGACTTTTTTCCATAAGCAGAATTTAAATGAATGGTTTGTTGTGTTATTTACCAGTAATAAATGTAGAATGTATGGCAATTCATGATGTACTTTTGTAGGTCTGGGTCCACAGAGAGACCCCACAGAGTCCACAGAGAGACCCCAAATCTTTTGGACCTAGATGTTATAAACATTTTGGAACCCCTTCCCCTAGATTGTGCAAGACCATTAAACCATTTAAACCAAGCCACACCCCCTTTGATGAAGATTCAAAATCAGCCATCAAATCCGCAACAACAAGACACACTACACGAGAAGACGCAGTGTCACTAAATCAATCCTGCATATTTCACCGGCCTGCTTTAAGCCCTGACGTTTGTGGATGACTGAGTGAGTGTTATGCAGCGAATAAAATGGCTGATGAGGATTCTGTGGCGTCGTAAAGGTCGCTGAACTGTATAAACGCTCTGTCTCTCCCCCACTTCATAATCGGCCTGTAGTATAGTAAACACGATGGTTGGGGGAGGGGAGGGGGGTTGGGGGGGGGGGTAATGCACAGACTTTAGTGATTGCATAAACATTAATCATGGAATCAGTGGACCATGCTTGAATGAAAGTCACTAGATTGCTTGCGATCTGTGAGATGAGAGTCTTTATTCTTGGGTCATATTCTCAGGAGTCTCACTTTAAGAAATGGCGCCCGCACGGTCACTTAATGTAATTTATACTATATTTATCACGGAGAAGCAGGGTTGATTGACTCCTCTGTAAGGCACATCATTTATGGTCCTGATTCGGCCAAGGTTAATAAAAGACTGTCAGTAATGTCTGTCTGTCTACTCCATTTAACCATACTGTCACCACCTGGTGTCGTTTTCAGTTCAAACTAATTCCCCTTTCCAGCATCCTTCAAGTCAAGTCAAAGTCAGTTCTCCCCAAATGTCTAGTGAACCCTAAGTGCATTATTACAGGAATACATCACTTGGACGAAACGACAGCAACCAATTAACATCTTTTCGGTAAACTGTAAATCCGTCCTCTGCAAACATTTTAGCCTGAACTCGCGAGAAAGGCCAAAATTCCTTCGCACCGGAGAGCCAATTCCTGCCAAGCTCCTGAGCGTGTCTGGGCTTCAAACCCGGGTTGACATGTAAGTGTTACCTGCTTTGTACTCAACTTCACTGGAGGATTTGAAAATACTCATGTGCATAGTAACAATGCTCTTGGCATTTTTTAAAACCTATGAGCTGATGATTACCGCAGAAGATATCCTTTTGAATACGACAACCCTGTCTGATTTATCGTGTTATATCATGATGCCTTATTTGCTGCAATGATTTATTCCTCCGCTTCAGTCGCGCTAAGGCATGGGTGCTGGAATAGAGTCGACTAGCTCCCTACTTGGGTGGGAGAGAGAGAGGCGGGGGTGGGGGGGTGGGGGGGGTGGGGGGCGGGGGTGGCTGATAACAGCTGAATTTCCACTGCTTGGCCTTTACATTAGGGGGGAGGTCGGGAGTTCACACCCCACCCTTCAAGTCTTCAGGCTGGGCTTTGAACTCCTGACCCACTGATGGAGGGGCCCCACCATGCACAGTAGCGGCATTTACAAATGCATGCTGACTCCACGCCGGCCAAGCAGAATCTAGAGGGCCCTGATAACATCACACTTTAGCAGGAGCCGTTCGCCGGGCCCCCTTTGTGTTTATGGGAAAGTCTCGAGCTTAACCCCAGCCATAAATCATGTTAATTGGTTTACTGATAAAATGTCTGTCAGGCTCCATTCACATTGTCCCGTGCCCGCCCTCCCTCCAGAACCAGTTACTGTTTAATCTTGGTTTCAGCAATAGTTCATCTGTTTAACTGACTGGAGGTGAGGAGGAGTGTATGAGAGTGCTCTCCTTTCACATTAGCTGCATTGTGTGATGCAAATGGAGGGCGGTCACCGGGCTGACTTGAATGACAAACGGTGGGATATTCAGCAAAACTTCAAGAAGAAACCGGAAAGTACAACTATTTCTTTTCAGTTTTTTCATAGTATTCTGTAGGGTTTTTTGATCAAGAATTGTTTATCGTTTTGCATTTTACCTTGATTATCATTAGAAATGACAAAAGAGAAACCTGGTGGATTATATTATGAAAAAATACAACATCGACTATTGTCTGTGTTTAATCCAAAAGCTCCGAAGGTCCACTTTCTCCAGCAAGCCTGCAACGTTTACTTCAAACAAACACATGACAGATTTGTTTTGGGGGGAGACGGGGATGAAAAATTGGCTGAAAACGATTACGGCGTTCTTCCATGATAAGCCGTAGCCTAGGTTAGGACTTCTCGGTAAATGGTATCGACTTCCTGGCAAGGACGCCTAGGCCCACAGGTCTAAACTGTCCGTCGTCAAGCGATAGACCACACACAGCCTCTCATTTACCTGTCAGATTAGCGCTACGAGTGACTCTCCTGCAGGCCATATGGCGCACAACCAGGAATGGTACTTTGGGGGAAAGAAATATTTGTCTCCAGAAGTGTCAAAGCCGATTAATTCACATTGAGACACATTAGCAAGCGGGGCGGTATTTTACTTAACCAACCTTGCATTGCAAATATAGACGAGGTTTCCTCTTGTCACAATTGACAGTGTTGTGTTGTGGTGCATTGAAAACTTTGTGTTATCCTAGTTTGCTGAAATAATTAAATGTAAAATGCGACCAGTAATGCGATTCTTCATAACAAAGCCCCTTTAAGATAGTTATATGTTTTTTTTTAATACAACTTCACCAATAAGATGATCTGCCCCTTTTTTTCTCATTTTTGCTGGCATTGATCGTTGCATGATTAATGGTTTAAGAGAACCCAGAAAGAAGGTCAGATTCCGAGTCGTACATGAAACAGCCACGCGGGGTAATTAAGACCAGAATGATTAATAACCCCAAGCTGCCACTGTGTTCTGTAAGCAAGACACAACTGAAAGATTAAATGCATATTTTGCACATGAATACTGGTTCGTTTTTTTTTCCCACGGAACACGCGAGTAAACAATCTTTCGACTCAATCTTTCGACCACCCCCCCACCCACCCCCGGCTAGACGGTACGACGCGATTAATGTGATTACTGAGGCTGATCTAACGACATGTATGTCAGCCAACCAAATTACCTCTGTGACATTGTAGCAGCAATTAAATGCTACCCATACAGGCCACAACACATCACACGCAGCTCCAAACCCTCCCTACCACAGGGCTCCAAGACCGTGTGCATGCTAACAGCTACATTATCGGGGCTCTCACAGGAAGCAGAACAACTCCTCCACCACCTCCTCCTAATCTCTCTATCCGACCATGTGACTGGCAGTGCAGAGAGGGGGGGGGGAATTTGGCAACGGCTTTCAGACAAAACGGGGAGACAGGTGTCAGAATGGTCCGGTGAGTGAATCTAACCCTCACTAATCATTCCTGTTGTTTCTCCACCGTTCATGTTTAGTCGGCCGCTCGCGCTCCGTCGCGGGAAACAATTACACGGGTTTGAAGCTAAGCGCGCACTAACTCACCTGTCCCTTCTGATGAGCGTTAAGACCCCGGCAAAGAGGGGCGGGCCAGTGTGTGTGAGGAGAGAGACAGAAATAGAAAGGGATGGAGAGCGAGCCAAGACAGGGGATGGAGAGAGAGAGAGAGAGAGAGAGAGAGAGAGAGAGAGAGAGAGAGAGAGAGAGAGAGAGAGAGAGAGAGAGAGAAAGAGAGAAATAGAAAGAGATGCGGGCCAGGGTTGTGGTATGAGAGTATGACTTCCAACAGGGTCGCAGATAAGGTTTCCTGATTGCCGAGCAGAAAACATAACCCACTTTCTAAGACGGGGGGGGGGAGATTAGATGACTCTGCGGTCTCGTGGCCAAACCTTCGAGGAGGAATAAATAATGCACATGTTCTTTCAAACAAACACACACACACACACACACACACACACACACACACACACACACACACACACACACACACACACAGTAAATCCATTAACCACTTCCCACGTTTAATCATGAACATTTCACAACAACGACAACAACACCCGCGCCCAATGTTGCCGCGGATACGGTCTGGACGGACTGTGCGCCACTGTATCTGTGCTGTATGCTGTGTGGGTTTAAAGGGCGTGGGAGGTGGGGAGGTGGCGGTGGCGGGTGAGGGAGGGGGGAGGCAGGAGACAGGAGGACGACAAGGGGGGAGGGGGGGGGAGATGGGGGGGGACAGGCCTCACAGAGGAGAGCGGGATGGACAGGGGGACGTGCGTCGGCCCTGTATTGGAATAATGGCTGGCAGAGCTCCTCAGCCGTCGCTTCAGCCGTAATGCTCAGTGGCACCGAAAGCCAGCAGCGCCGCGACCGGGCCCTCCTCTCGCTTTTAATTCGCCGTGATGGGCCTGGGACTCTCGGCAGTGCCACCGAGACCCAGTGATGCGGCTGGCGGTCGGCCCTAATGCACCACCCCCCCCACCCCCCCCCCAAACCACCGCGAGATGGAAGATGGGAGGGTGGTGGTGGTGGTGGAGGGTGGTGGTGGTGGTGGGGGGGGGGGGGGGGGGGGGTGATGTGGCCAATGGACGCTTGCTGAACTAAGAGCGTGGTGACAGATAACAGCTGTGCGGACTCTTTTGTTTCCGACGCGCAGCGGGAGTTAGCTTTCACAAGAGAAGGAGAGGAAGAGAAAATGTGAGAGGTTTGAGACTGGGACTGTAATCAGATGGCAGCCATGGAAAACAGCTCTGTGGCTATGGTTGCCTGGGAGGTTGTTTCTGATTGGCCGGTCATGATAGCCATTGTTTTAAAAAGAGAGGTGTATGTAGGATTCAGATAGTTCTACAAAACGAAAATGATTATTTCCCGCTGTCGTCAAAGCAAGCATCCTGATTAGAAGGTGAACCGCAATAACCGCAACCGCAACATGAATTAATAAGAAATAACAACAAAGGCTAGGACTAGATTTCCCTCCGACAGTTATTCCTGCCCTGGTGCTCAGCTCCAAAAAAGTGAATCCTAGTGGACCAATCAGGCTCACAAATGGTTAGCCATATGCTTACTTTGCAAACACAGACCCTACGAAAAACATAGATTGGGCTTGGGTCAACAGTTCTTGGCCTCACTGTCCATATCTTCACGTCTTCAGCAGTTCAGGTGTTTGGCAGGTCTGTCCCAATAGCCATATAATATTCACAACATTCCTGAACATCTCCAACTTCTCCAACGACATCAACTGCCTTCAGAGAGGAAAAAAAACATTTTCTAGGGAGGGCATCCAATACCAAAGTGTATCATTAGAAGGATGTCCACTTTCCCCTTCTCCCACATGCTAAGCACAGGGCTTTATTGGTTTCGCCCCGATTTAATCACATTACAAAACGGTAACATGGCATTAAATGACCACATTTGGTCCCTGTGATCCATCCAATAAAGAAAAAAGATGGAGCGGGCAATAATAATAAAAAAAAAAAAAGCCAGCTCCCTGCATGGGATGACTTCACTTTCAGGGTCAGCAGACTTTCCAAAGTAACAAGCTGAGCATATGCCACAGCGGGTCCCCGTATGTCCCAAGAAAGCCCCAATTAATTCATCAATCCCCACTCCTCTGTCACTGCCGAGTGCATTTTAGCCCCTTGCCAGTCGAACTCCATCCATTACCGGGCCAGGTTGTTCGGCTCCACCACCCTCACCCCCCCCCCACTCCCCTCAACACCTATCCGCCCACCCGCCCACCAGCCTGCCAGACAGGGTGGCTGCTGGGTAATTACACATCGCCTTGACAACGTGTATGATTGTTTTCCGAGCAGTACGCTACTTCATTAGTACTTCCCAACATCGCCATCGTCTTCTTCTTCCTTCTTCCTTAATGACACTTTTCCACCCAAACTCCGTCCAATCCACACCCATCTGTAAATCATAACAGCCATTAATAACTGCCAGTCGACCCGGGCGTTCGTTTCGGCAACCAGGTCTGCCTCATTAGCATGGCCCAGTGTTGGTTCGTTCTGCGCAGAGGCTGATTATTTTCTACAACAGGCCAGGCCAATTACTTTACCGAAATGGTATCACATAAATCAAAACTTAACAAGGTGGCAAATTTGAAGTTATCAGATTCCGAGAGACACCATAACTAATATGTCACTGTCAGGAGAGTGTTCTCTCCGCAGGTACGCCACTGCCATCGCGAATACATCATCCCCCCCAGGATCACAAGAGGGCCATTCTCTGTGGGGAAATTACCATATTCAGAGACACGGTGGCGGTATGAAAATGTAAACTGCGTTGGCTGTAACAAAAAAAAAAACGCACACAAAAAAAGGGGGCTGTGGGTTTTTTTTGGGCCGGTGAAAGGAGGAGAGCAGATGAAAGGAGACTCGTCTCCACTGTAATGTCTTTTCAGGCCATCTCTGGCGATAGCATGTCAGCCTTCCCGGGGAACTGAGAGCTTTACTTTTACTCTGCATGATGACTCTCATCCATCACGCGCCGACAGCGACATCAAACACTACAACAAACATGCAAAGCCAGCAGTCCAAAATATGCTGACGCCACTCGCAAACACATAAATACAGACCGCTTCAGCCCGGCCCTGTGGTTTTTCTCCATCTAAAAAAAGGGAATTCCCAACAGACAGAACGTGTGATAAACTACACTCATGTCACTTAGCCGCTGACATGCTAGGAATGTGTGGATTCCTGTTTATTTGGCCTTGTTGCCTCGGCCTCCTGACGGAAGAACAATGAGCAGTCACCCCGCCCCCCCCCGTCCCTCCCCCACACACACACCCCCGCCCCCACTCAGTTACTTAAGCACAGATTAGCTCCAAACCCAAAGACATTCCCCTGGTGTCACCGTTGTCCAATTTATTTATTGCCTGCCGTCTCCCAATAACCTATACCCCTCCTCCTCCCCCATCAAAAAAAAAAAAAAAGAAAGGCCAGGATTGAGCACAGATGGACGCAAACTCATAGTTTCTGATCTCTGGCAGAAGTTATGGTGGGTTATCTTTGGCCGTATATCTCCGGCTGTGGCTGGCTAACGGTGCTCCTCCTCCTCCTCCTCCACCTCCCCCCCCCCACCCCGCCCCACCCTCCCCCCCCCCCATCCCCCCCTGGTGATGAAGGATTAACCACCGCAGCTGTCTCCTCCCCCGGATGATGCAGTGCGCTGCTCGCCGCCGCGACAGCATCGCTTAATCTTAATGTCCGCTCCTCTAGCGGCGGCGGCGCAGGACAAAGCCAATCAGCCTCACATGCCACGGGGACGGACCTACAGCTTGGCCCTGGAGTTCCTCGCCACCGCGAGGCCTATTCATCAACTTCAAGCCACACCAATCCCCGGGTTCACTTCCAGCAAACCCCAGCTGAGCCAGGGGGGGCTCGCCGGTGATGTATAGGACAGAAGAAGAGGAGAGGGGTGGGGGGGGGGGGGGGGGAGGGTAGGAGGAGGTGGAGGTGGAGGTGGAGGGGGGGGGTGGGGGGAGTCCGGCGTGTGCTGGAGAAACACTTATCAGATTGCACATTATGCACTTCTTTGTGCTCCTGAAGAGGTGGATGGAGGGTGAGGATGAGTCGGTGGTGGTGGTGGAGGAGGTTGGGGGGGGGGGGTGGTGGTGGTGGTGGTGGTGGTGGTGAGTGGGGGAGGGGGTGGAGGATGAGAAGTAATGAATGCACTCAGCCTTCTTTCAACCCCGGACCACCTATTTGCTGTGTTTAAAGAGATATCTGCTCAATAGCGCTCCAGGATTAAGGATGGGTGAGATCTGGAATAATGATCGCTGTTCATTTAGATAAATTGCACTTGGGGAATCCATTCGTAAAGATCTGCCTTCAGCTGCAGGCGGCGAGGAGGACACCTCATTTGTCCAGCGTGCTCACCGCCCCATTCAAATGGGCTTCCAGCGGGGGCTGTGCGAGTCGGGTATCAGAGCGCTCTCTTTAGGATAACAAAAACCCAGACAAAACAGACCCCTTCGTGAGACACATGTAGCTGATTCCAGTTTCACCGTGGTGTAAGACACGCAACGCCGCTGTAACCGGGCATGTAAATCAAACCAATGGGCTCCAGGAGGCCGACTCGGTAATGCGGGGCAGAAAAAGAACACAAGAAATATGGTACCCAATATCGGATAAAAGCAACATTACGTTTGGCCAATCTAACTGGAAGGGGAGAGAATAAGGAGGAAAGAGAAGAATTGACTCAAAGAATTTGGTGTATTCCCCCTCCGCACTCATTATGTAAAATGATGCTCCAAACCATCATGACGGCGGTCTTTCCCGTAGCGATGCGAGAAAGATTCCTGCTAACACCAGACATCAAACTCCATTCTGAAACCGATAATAAAGAGATGACACTTTTATGATACCATAATTAACAGCCCCTCTAGGATGAAATTAAATCAATATGCCCATCTAATATCATTTTCTCCGGTTATGCAAATCAAACATTCAAAGCCCTGGGAAAGTGATATGAATTGCCTTCACATTTCAGTTCACACATATTATCATATCAGACCTCTTGGGTTTGATGACACAGACGACGGGACAAGAGAGAGCGAGCGAGCGAGAGAGCGACTTAACGACGTACATGCACTGGTGGAGAGAGAGAGAGAGAGAGAGAGAGAGAGAGATCGAGAGAGACAGAGTGGTGCAGACTGCTGATTAGATAGCCCCACACAGGAAGTACCCAACAGCAGGGTTTAAAACAGCAGGGTTATGATGTGCAAATTGAATCCATTGGAATAAAAAAAAAAAAAAAACAGTCCCCTAGACTATATTCTAATGAAACATACTGCCACGGCTCTCATTCTTGTTAATCACGCCGAGGGAAAAAGGACACAGGGAAAAGTCTGTTTGTTAAATGAAAACTGCCCAGAGAAGCCGACTGCGATGCTGGTGCTGCACCAGCAGAAAGTCCTGATCGCTTTTTAAACTGCAACAAAAAAAAAAAAAAAACACAGAGAAAAAAAAAACGAAATTGTGGGTGTAATTACGCAAACGATGGCTTTTAATCTCTGGGCACACAACACGTGCGCCCACTAGCCCTCTCTCGCTCCGCTCTCTCCTCTCCTCTCCCAGCGCGTGTCGACGCGGGCCCTGCCCTGGGGAGATGAGCTGAAGGTGCACACCGGGTCTTAGGCTTTATGGATATGAGGCACAAGAGGAAGTGCGGGGATGGCCGGGTGCAGACGGGGCAGGCGGGCGGTGCTGGGGGAGCCTAATAGCCGTGATTAATGACAATGGGCCAGAGGAGAGCGGGGACACAGCCGCCACATATATCATCCCTTCTCATCATCCCCATGCACCTCCGTGGCCACCCCCTCCCCCCCCCCCAACACCACCCCACCCCCCCCAACACCACCCCACCCCCCCCACCCCCTCCCTCCCATCTCGCCGGCATAAAGCAGCTCCACACTATACACCCAGAGAATGGCCGCTCATCTGCTCCCCCATTCAGCATGGAGGCGAGGAACCCGCCTCGAAGCCTCCCCCCGTTACCCGTATCTTACGGGGGGGCTCGCCCGGATGCCGGGGCGAGGAGTAGGAGGATGACATGTAGAATAAGATGTAATGAGTAAGGAGGGGGGGGGGTGGGGGGGGAGGGGGGGGGCAGGGACGGCGGTGGAATCGCCGCGTGTGATCACTCATGTTTTTCATGAACAGAACGCTTCCCCGCGGTTGCATTTCCGAGGTCTGATCCTTCCATACGAGGGGAGTTGAGTCATTGGCTATTTATGAATTGAGGTAATGATGGATGGTGCCGCATTTATCTGCATAAGTAACCGCGGGGACCGGTGGCGCGCGGGTCTCGGGCGGTTTCTAATAAACACCGCTCGCACCGACGGCGGGCAGCTCTGTATTTATGAGGCTCAGGCGAAGGTATAATCAGACTATCATCGGTCTCCTCTCCTCCCGGTTCCCCGGGAAAGCAGAGGGACGTGGTTTAGTGCTAGTATTCACCGTCACTGTAAACAGGTCTTTTCAGGGTTTAGTAATGACCAATTAACAGACTGTATTCTAAAGGGAATTACAACACTCCCAGGGATGTGGGGGTTTTAATTAGGAGGTGCCTTATTGGATTTGAGTTAATGCAACTTAATGAAAAAAATTGCAAATTAATCCCCAATTGAAGGCATGGAGAGATTTAGTCATTACCAGCCAATCCTCTTTGTGAAAAAATGCAAATTACTAAATTTCAATACTGATCATGGTCTTGTTTGGGATGGGCCACCATGTCTTTTGTAGTCTTTTATTCCGGTCAGCATAAAACCAGCCCCAACATACCCTATACAATTCATCGTTTGCTTCACAGACTCAATGGCACCGATGGTACACTGGAAACTTGGCCAAGAGTAGGTGCATAACGGTCAGAATAGATACTATAATGGGCAAAGTACATCAATAGCACTATTAATCCTTTTACCCGGCTATGTATAATTACCTTATGTTAAGCATGTTTAAGGTGCACATGTTCTAAAAGCGTTTAAAAGTTTTAGCTCAATGCAGTCTTTCGAAAATATAAGCTACTTTTAATAATTGTTTGTGGTTAATTATTAACTTTTAATTGCGTTTAGGATTGGAAGTGTTCTTGCCATTAACTCTCATTACTAACAGGACACTGTTGGGAAACACCACCGCTGCACAGAAAGTGATTAGCATATTGCAAATCAGGACGCAAATTGGTATATATTTTGTAGCTTAGCGGTGAGAGCGGTGAAAGGACCCTTTTTCAGTAATGCTAATAGGAAGAATTAGCAATTCTTTCACATTTTACACAAATTAATTGTACTATTTAGAAGATAAATAAGTTGTCACTAGTAAGATACATAAACTAAACTGATTTGCCAACAGAAAAACCCTAAAGAAAACACAGATTCCTCTCCTTTATATAGCTTTTTAAAAACTGCAAGCACAAGCCATCCTCTGAGAAAAAACAGGGCATCCTTTGTCCTTCCCAACGTATTTGCTTATTTTCCCCTTTTTCCTCGCTAGATGCTAACCATAATTAATATCTCACCAGCGCCGGAGGTTGTCATTTTTCAAATGGCTTCCCTGGAAATGTTCTACACCTCTTAATGGCCCTGCTAATGCTGTAGCTGTCATGTTTTGGACAGCTGCACTTTTACAAGACAAACTCAGCTGTGCCACGGGGCCCCGGCGGACCGCCTCACTCAAAGGCTTAGAGGCTGGTGCTGCCAGCTGGTTGATAGCGCACACATAACATTTGATTAATCTCCACCATGTGCCCATGACTGGCGAGTCACCTTCCAGTAGCGTCTCCAGAGTCCTCCTGCGTATTTTCCCATTTCCTGACGAATGTCATAGCAGCCAAATGGCCCTGAAAACAAATGAAACCATATGACTATTTACAGGTGGTCTCGGCGGCCCCGTGGCATTCAAAAGCAAGGGCCGATTGTTGAGTGGCCAAAATAAACTATTAGGCTGGAATTTCATGGCTACAATTTAATTCAGCACACCCTGTTATAGCCCTCTATATATTCTACCCTCTCTATATTTTATGGATAAACCTTGCTTTCGGCTGCTACGTTATTTTAGGCCCTGCGATATACATTTGGGAAGTATAAATGTTCCCAGACTAGAATAAATGCAGTTTAAACAAAAACACTGTTGGGATGGAGGGATTTAAAGTTATCTTGCAGGTGATTTTAGTTTAGAGAGAAAAATAACAATGCACCACATCCTTTTTGTAGCCCCTGCTGTTCAGCTAGCTTCGAAGATAGCTATGTAAAAACACTGTACAAAAGTAAAAAGTTCAAGATATAAAACTAACTATAAGACTCTGCCACTGCTTGGTTAGCTTTGCGGGATAACGGACCCATGATCAAAACCACGGGTTTGAAGCCAGCCAAATTATCTTGGGTCTGTTTTAACTTACGAGCCGCAGTCCAGGTCATCTAAATCTCATAGCGTGAAAGCAAAAGCTCACCAAAATCTGACTAGATAAAGGTAAGTTATTTTCCTTAAACCCTTGCTTTATATTAGCTGTAATTGATGTACTGTAGCTTCTGTATGTATTTTTTTGTATGAATTATTTCAAATTCCTTCTTAATTATACATATAAAGAAATATATGTGCAGCCTTTATCACTTGTAAGGAAGGAGTTTACCACAATCTGTGTTGAAATCCCACAGTGGTGGCACTTCTTCATTCCAGATAAGGTCTCACTTATTCTTTCCTGTAAGCAGATATTGTTCCCTGTGAGATGCTTATCATAATTCATGGGAGTTCAACTCGAGTTCAGGACAGCTGTTTGCGTAACACACACACACACACACACACACACACACACACACACACACACACACACACACACACACACACACACACACACACACACACACACACACACACACACACTCCATTGAAAGAAGCTTTCTAAGGAAGTGTAATGAATACAATTCCTGTAACACTATAAATATGTACATGTAATTGAAATACTGCTTAAAAACCCTTTTTGAATAACTACAGTATATACTTGTTTTCTAAAAGCAACCTGGTTCAAATTGTGAGTCAGGACGGTTGGTGCCTCACCCGTCTTCATCAGACCATGAAAAAGGAAGATCCCACATGTGGGTCAAAGGGACATTGATATCGCTCCTCGCAAACACTCAAATTACCAGAGTCCTACGCAGGCGTTACGAGAGGTGGGCTGTATGAAGAGTGTGGTCCAAGTGTTGATCGAGCACATATACAAGCCAGCGTTGGTTAACAACTCCATCTTTGTTTGAAGGCACAGCATGTCGGTGGCCCTTCAACCCCCCCTGTTTTCTGGAAGCTTAGACCTAGTTGTTTGATGAGGGCTTATCCCTCAGCTGACATATTATCGTTGGACAGGCCTCTGGCTGTGCCAAGAGAACAAGCTACGCACGGGATTAGCCAACACACTTGTGCTAATGCAGTCAAACTGTCAAAGAGATCAAAGCCACTCGCTCCAGATTAGCAGCAATTATGTAGGTGACCCACCAGAAACGAACAGCTGGACCATTCACCTGTTAGAGGGGAGGAGACAAGGCAAACCGTGTTCACCTCCATTGATGTGTTTTTTATGCAGGAAATATTGATTGTGTTTTAGCGATTACCACTGTCAGGCAAATGTGTCTATTATGGTAAGCTGAGCTAACAGAAATAAAAAGCTACCTTTATGAATTCCCGAACACTAGTTTGTTATGCTCTTCGCACCACGCAAAAATAGAAAGAGCTGCTGGAGCCACGCAATTCTGTTATTGCTTTCTATACCGAAGCAATTTGATATAAATGTCACTTGCTTAAGGGCAAGCTTCGCTTTTATTACGCCCTTTAGTGTGCCGGAGTGCTACACAGTCGCGCACATATCAGGGAGCATCGTGTACGGCTCCCGAAGTTATAAAACCGCGGAGCAACATCTGATAGTTTCCGATCGTTCACCCCGAGGGCCTCGACCGAAGTCCCTGGATCGATAAACGGCGAGAGGAAAAAAAACAGGAGCCGGAAGACTTGTTCTTGTTGTTTTTGTTCTAGAAAGGTCTTCGAAGTGGTGAAGAAGGTGAAAGGACCTATTTCAGTAACGCTGACATCTGGGCCCCCGAGGCATCTGAACTGCAGCTGGTCAGATCCTCGGCAGGTCATCGGGGGGCCAGTGGAGGCTCCTCTGATCAAGGCCCTCCGCTCACAACAGGCAGGATGAATGACGACCCGCAGAGTCAACGGCCAAACTATGCATTTCATCCCCACACTGACCCAACGTCCCGCCTCCAAAGTTTATTTACACTTTCTAAGATAGCATCCACCCTCAAACAGCGACTTGTCAGAGTGTTTCACGGCAAAGTGATGAATCACTTTTTTGACAGCGTTGCACGCGCTCTAAAACACACACATTTCTGGGAAACTCGTTTTTTTTTTTTTTTTTTACTGGGACATGTCCACGACGGAGCCGCCCTTGAGGAGTGGACTGAAAGGAGCTTTCATGAGCTTGTCTCCTCTCGTTTTTCCCCCCCAACGCTGCCGTAGTCTCGCTTGCCTGCGACTGGATCCAGTGGGAGCCGAGCAGAACCGTGTGTAAATGTCAGGAAGAGGCACTCAGAAACGCTGCCTCGCTCCATAAATTATAAACACTAATGAGCGAGCGTCTGTAAAAGAAAAATGGTAGAAGAAGAAAACAGATGACTTGAGTGGGAGACATTAGAGGTGGAAAAAATAGCTAAATAGGTTCAGCAGCATCCGGTAGGTTTGCTATTGCTCTGAGAGAGAGAGACAAAGAGAGAGAAAGAGACAGAGAGAGAGAGAGAGAGAGAGAGAGAGAGAGAGAGAGAGAGAGAGAGAGAGAGAGAGAGAGAGAGAGAAAGAGACAGAGAGACAGAGAGAGAGAGAGAGAGACAGAGAGAGAGAGAGCAGAAGAGAGAGAGAGAGAGCGAGACAGAGAGACACAGCGAGACACAGAAACAGAGAGAGAGAGACAGAGAGCGAGAGAGCGAGAGCGAGAGACCCTGTTTGATGTGGTCGTCTAGAGTCAACTGTGTTTGGACAGAGACGAGGTGTGGCAAACAAGATTTTGACTGCTCCGGAGAACACAGACCACCACAGATGGCACACAGGAGTGCCTGTGTCCTCAGACTGCACGGCATGCATTCTATCACCTGAGAGAATAGAGAGAGAGAGAGAGAGAGAGAGAGAGAGAGAGAGAGAGAGAGAGAGAGAGAGAGAGAGAGAGAGAGAGAGGAACGATGGAACTCTGGCTTCCTGTTGGAAGGCGGGAGCCAGTCCAATAGAGCAGATAAAAACAGTGACCCCCCCCCCCCCCATCCGCAAACATTTGTGTTGTGTTTGAAGGACCATGCTTTACGGCTTAGCTTACATTGTTGCTGTTTTGAAGCATGACACCTCCTGTGGTGCTTTAAAGCGGAGTTTGAATAATTCCTTTGAGGCGTTTAAAGAAGACATAAGACACAAAGCATTAAAACGACTATTACTGTATGGTCTGACCAGCACTCCCTACGGTCTTCGTTGTCGTTTTTTAACGCAAAAAGACAAACTGGAATAAATCGTTTGAGAGAGAGCCAAAGTGCATTCACCTTCACCGATTCATCAGCGCAGGGAATCCAGCCACATAAAGAAAGTTGATCTGCAACGAAAATAACGCGAAGCGAGGCCTGTCGCAGGTATGAAGACGCATGGGCCGAGATGCATTTCGCAGGGGCAGCATGGAAAGAAATCATTGCCTCCACTTTGTAGCGTTGAGGTGGGATGCATAGCCTCATTTGAAGTATGGCGAGCAGCGCGCGAGTTATTACCGCAGGAAGGCAATCCGTCAGCCGCGGCCTGTTCTGGCACGCCGTACGCCGCTGCTGAGATCAGAGAGTCGGGCTCGCCGCGCAATTACCACCGAAGGACCTTGGATGCGGGCGACCGACCATTAATTCTGTTTCGGTCCCGGGACACTCTGACATGTCAGAATTCTCACCGTCCCCGTTGCCACGGTGCCGGGGAAAATGGAGCGCGGCGGGCCAAACCTCACCGGCTCGGAGAAATTGATGCCATCATTAATGTAATTAGGTTCACTAAGTCGGCAGTATGTCATGGCACACTTTTGTAGCCCAACGTGTGGGAATTTAGTCGAAAAAGGGAAAGAAAGACAGAGAGAGAGAGAGAGAGAGAGAGAGAGAGAGAGCAGCCCCGGTGAAAACTGTGGAATTAGCAGCCGGTAAGTGAATAGAAGGGGATGAGCCTAGCACTCTAAGCAATAGAGCACTCAGAGGGAATGCAGCATGGTCACACACTGTCGCTGTGTACACTGTTTGTGTGTA
This sequence comes from Micromesistius poutassou, assembly GCF_964030765.1. Classification (NCBI taxonomy): domain Eukaryota; kingdom Metazoa; phylum Chordata; class Actinopteri; order Gadiformes; family Gadidae; genus Micromesistius; species Micromesistius poutassou. The sequence continues at coordinate 3,536,639 of NC_140291.1, read as the reverse complement.
CACTGTGTGCGCGTGCGCGTGTGTGTGCGTGCGTGCATGTGCGTGCGTGCGTGCGTGCATGTGTGTGTTGTGTGTATGCAACAATAACAACATGTTACTAGACGAATTTCGGTCGGTCATAAATAAATAAACAAATAAGCTAGCCTGTGTTAGCTAGCCTGTGTTAGCTTTCAGTGTTTCTTCATCCGAGGGAAAGCAACACAGACATGTGTTGAATAGGAAAGGGCTTCAAAGGAAAAGGGATTAATTGAGTGTGTGTGTGTGTGTGTGTGTGTGTGTGTGTGTGTGTGTGTGTGTGTGTGTGTGTGTCCCACCCTGCTAATCGCTCAATCAACCAGCGCGTGACTTTGATCAGGTCATTTAACTGTTTAACGCGTTTGGACGTGTTATCCCCTTAACCTTAAGCACCTTAAGGAGACGAGCGTTCTGCACGCAGCAAATTCTGAGTGTCATCGAATGTTTTAAAGGTTCTTTAGATCGGTTTAGTCACGAATGAAGAAACGTTAATCTCCCCCAACGAGAGCGTGAAATGGGAATCAGTTGAGATGGGCACAGCTGGTATCGAGGCATACAGAGAGCTTTTATGGGCATTGTGACCGATAGCGGTAAAATGTTAGAACTGGGAAATAACACTTACACAGTGATCTAACGCCGGCAATAATATATAAAGTAATGCTTGTTTTTATTTAGAATCTTAACCAAGTTATGTGAAGTACAGTCATGTGGTTTAACTGATTATGGCATTTATGAAATGGAAGAAAAAAAAACCCACAAACAAACAAACCGCTTAAGTTCTCTTTCGTAGGCCCCGGCACACACAGGAAACGGATATCAGATGGAAAATAAAGAGTCAGTTGACCTCCCGTAAAAATAAAGCAATAAACATTTTGTCAAAAATCCAAATATCTGCATACAGCCTTGTGTTGTGCCTTGGCATCTGTGTCGGATCTAAATAACGAGCATGACTCGTGTGCAGATGGTCACAGGATGTGACCACCTCACATTGCCTGTTCCCATCAATCTACCAGTAAATAGCTCCTTTGACATGCTACGCTTGCCCTCAGTCCAGGGCTTCTCACATGACTGCCGCCATCTTGAAAACAACACAAGAAGGGGAGAGGGAGAGAGAGAGAGAGAGAGAGAGAGAGAGAGAGGGAGAGAGAAGAGAGAGAGAATCGACAAGTATTATGGTCTTTTTTTCTTCTCCTCCACCCGCCACACTTTCAAAACATAACGCCACGCATACTACATCCTGTCGGCACTTTTGACCTAATTCTGGCAGGCTGAGAGTCATGAGTTAGTCCCCCTGATATCGCTCCTTTGAAATCTTAATGTCCAACTGGCCTTCTCCGTGGCCCCTGCTCAACAGCTAAATCTGATTTATAACTACTGTCAAAGGCAGGGATGACAGAGAAATTAATCTTTCCTTCATGAGTGTACATCTCAGGCATCTGGACTGCTGATCTGGCCCTAACAAGCACTCGGGTCTCGGGGAGCTGTCTTTTAAACTTGACGTGTTCATGGCCGGAGATGAATGGCTCTGTCATAGGAATCTATTTATACAGCGGTTATAAAGCAGCCCCACCAGACCCAGGACACTCCTGCATTACCCTGAAACTATATCGCAGGCACATGTTGAGAGGGCAGCCGCAAACAGTGACCACATGTCCGGAACCGTTTAATAGTTATTTCTTTGGTTAAAAAATATAACGTTTGAAAGTAATGATCGAAATTGTAATAACAAAAACAAAGTCCCTTTTGTGAGCCCCTTTTGCTTCTAAAATGCAATAACAACGATTATTGTTTCTTGAATACGATCACTTTGCGGAGAGATTATTTTATGATTGAGTGATTTGAGTAGAAGTAGCCGGGCGGGGGGCATTTCAAAGAAAAGTTGAAAGGCAAGACCACCGTGACGGCAGAGGGTTTTAGGCTCGTCAACGTCAGCACAAGCCGCCCTCGCTACCTAGCCCACCTCCCCTTCCCATCACATGAATCCTAACCACTTCCCTCCACTGACTCCCAAACAAAAGATGCTTTGAGGTCAAGCTTCTCTTCCCTCTGCTCCCAATACCTCGTGAACCAAGACAGCACAAACCCACCCAAGAACAAGTGCTGCTTCAGAGGAACGGTGAAAAACAGATCATATACAATGTCGTACATGATAGATTATATAAAACCATGTGACTTATTTGATATCTCTCTTATTTTTTTTAACATCCCTCAAGGTCTGAAAACATTTGCACCTCAATTTACCGTTAGGAACTTTGTATGCATGGTCGGTTAAGACATTTAAGACCACATACAAGTACACGGCTACTAACAATGGCATGTTTGCAGAGGTCTCAAATGTACAAGGGTCAGCACATACCCACTATAAGCGGTGTCCAGCATAAATAGTTAAAACTGTTCAAATGACTTACATAACTATGGAAACTTGATCTGGTCGGAGTGACCGGCATGTGTCCTTTGAGGGGAGCTGGTTGTAATGGTGGTGCAAAGGTGATATGAATTAGTCACCACTTTCTAATGATATACATTGACTTGATATTTCCTTGTTTGATTTCTTTCCCCACCCCAAGCAAGAGATGCTTGTCATTCGCGCAGATGATAAACTTAAAAGATGGGACCGCCTTCATATTCATGGCCCCCTAAAGAAATCCTCAGAGGGGGTTTTGGGAGACATCAAAGGGTTCCTCATGAAAAAAAGCCAGGAGGTGTCAGATGAGACCCCCCCCCCCCCCCCCCCGGCCCGCTTGGCTTGCCAACACCAAAGGCCAGGATCGATTTTGTGTGAGCAGGACAGGCTCCTCCTCCTTTGGGGATCCCTTGCCTAACCTCCGCCTGTGGCATTGATAGACGCCACCGACAATTAATACAGACCCTCTGAAAGAGGTCGGCAGGCAGAGAGAGAAAGAGGCAGAGAGAGAGAGAGAGAGAGAGAGAGACAGAGAGACAAAGAGCGAGAACACAACGATAGAGAGAAATGCTCATCATATAGAATACCAACCATCATAATGTATACCCATAGTTTTCATAAAAACTTTCTCAATGATTATTTCTCCCTCTAACAAATTCAATCACTTCGCATTCAGTGCATGTCCAGACCTTATTCTCAGCGATAGCTTCTGAATTTGTCGAGTGTCAAGGAGTGCCCTGGTTCACTCTCATTCCTCGGGCATGATCCTTGTGGAGTATGAACTAATAAACAGCGGATTATGGCAGACTCCATACAGATTATCTACAGGCCAAAACGTTGTCCTGCTAACAAAGCATGCATTTTGCTAAGTCCGGCTGTATGCTTTTTCTAACTTTTTCTAGGTTTTATAACAATATCAGCACAACAGGTCGTGGAAGAGTCAACAAGAGATGAATGTATGAGATAGCGTTCTTGCGTCCTGATCCATTGGCAATCCCTTTAAAATGAAACATTTGTGGGCTGTTCCCAGGCATGTATACCCGTTCTGACAGGCAATTGTTAGATAGCGCAACGTAGCTACAAGATTATCTCCTGTACTTGTCACAGCTTCTCGCTCAATTATACAGAATGACTGAACTAGGTATTGCACACCATAGTGTGGACGAGAATATACACTATTGAAACTTTTTCTAACTAGTGAAAATGTGTGCAACGGAAAAGAGTGTATCATGAAAATGAATTTAAAAATATAAGAAACAAATGGAAAACTGGACTGGAGATTTTTTAATAACAATTTAGTCCAACTAAAACGCGACATCTAAAATTTAACAACCCAGCTATAAATACAGTTAAGACTGCAAGCTAAAGCTCTTGGTAGGTTATAATCAATCATATGTTTATATACTTGGGCCAAAGTGTACAGCATAATAAAACAGCCAGTAAAATCGGATCCAAAGAAACTAATTTCCCAACATAAGTCTGGCATTAACTGGCAAAGTGACACATTAACCCCATACTAATGGATTACTTGATGCTATGGAAAAAAATCTGTGAAAATAATTGTGTATATCAAACATGTATTAAAACTGTTTGGGTAAATGCATAATGTACGCTTTTTGTGTATGCAAGGTGACTTCCTTATTTTGAACTATTATCAATATTGAACAACGTACCTCACAACAAACTCTTTTCTAATGAATGCTACGTTACGCAGGAGCCCAGTGCTAAATCACAGAAGCCTTAGAAGTCCATTAGTCCAGGGATACGCCGTTAAAAAGCCGGTAATGGCCTCATAAACTCAGCAACACCACACCAAACATTCCTAATGTTGTTTCGTAAGGGTTGGAAAGTGCCTTGGATGAGTGAAATAACAAGAAAAAAAGCTGGGGATTGCTGACTCGTGCTTTTCTGTCTTGTGGTTTTGAGCTATGTGTTTTTAAGCTACATTGTACCGGGGCTATTAAATTGCACAGAGCTCCATGAACACAACAAGAGTACATTGTTTGGATTGAAAAGGGCCATGATAGAGTCACAGTGATAAGACATTAAAGGAAATGTACATAACCTAAAAAATAAGTAAATACAAGTCATTATGAGTAAAATTACTTTGCCGAGGGCTGGCGACTTGTTAAAATGAAACCTAACTTAACTCAACAACACCCGGGAAACAGAACAAGTCTTTGATTGAAACTTGATGAACAGCACACAGAGATTTATTGTTGCAAATTACCAGCTGAAAACCTTGAGATAGAGGCTTGAAGCTTCTGAAAGCACCCACTGTTTAATTAATCTACGTTACCCAAAATAATATTAAGTTCTTTGAGTCCACGGCAGAGACATTTTTTCAGAAAGGATGGAAATATGATTTGAATTGTTCATTCATCACACCAGCCATACACCCCCCACCCCCCCCCCTCTTCACCCTGTCCACCCTGTCCCCCCTCCGACGAGATAAAGTCTCTCTTATCAATAACAATTCAACCGGGTCTCCCAGGAGTTGGGACTTGCCGCCGACTGAAACTCCGCCCAGAGACAATGACGAGCTCCCTCTCTCTGTCCGTTGTCACTTCCCATTTCCAGCCTGATGCTACTTCCTGCGGGCTTCTGCCAATAATAGCTTGTCAAAATAACACAACACATCCTGGCACCAAAATAAAGGCAGTCTCAGTTGTCAATTAAAGAGTCCGCCTCGCTCCGACACTTGTGACTTAAAAGAAACAGTCGAGCATTTGACAAATTCAAGGCGACAGATGAGAAGGCTACACACTTCATGGACCTATCGTAATGTGCTTTAAGATATGGATAACAACTGACAACATTGGCAGGTCTTATGAAGTAGGGATTTCATTCGCCACCGCAGTCGGGCATCTTGAACATCTCGAACTTGGTCTTTTTAATCTTTCCACAGCTTTGGGAAATTGTTTGCTTCTATTTAAAATGTATGGTTAATGGGAAATGTGGGTTGAAGACACTCACATGGTCCACACTTTTTTATTGGGGAAGGCTTAAGAAGCCACTGATGACTATCCAATGGACAAGATGAATGACTTCTATAACATGTAACATGTATACCCTATACCGAGCCCAGCTGTATCTAGAATCCATCAGATTGACACCACCTTGCGAAAGGCATCAGGTCGTCTTGCTTGCAATGCATTCGGCCGTGTTCACTTTGAACTCCTCTTTTCCGCGGAGAAATGCAGGCGAATGCATATCGGCTTTGTAAACCCTGATGCCACGCAGGCAGAACCATCAGCATCAGCATTTGATCACAGAAAAGACAAACAGAGCGCCGTGTGTCCAAGCCTGTCTCGGTGAATACCTTGCATGCTTGTCCTCCGCCCGAGACATGACACTAATTCCTGACTGGAGCGCTCCGCCTGCTCTTTTGCTAATCCTTGCTGTGAAATGTGACAAGATCATTCTTTAGGACTTCTTAAAAAAACGGGCATAATCTGCCCCATCGTAGACGCTCATCCCAGCCCGCGCAGTCCTGCTGGTGTCACGACATGCTACCTGCGTACGTTTTTTCACCCTGGCTTAAGCTCCACGAATTAAATCTAGCAAAGGGGGGAAATAATGGCACGAGCAAATTTGGCCACCGTAAATATACATTCCAGACGAGGATGTTAACACTGTATGTGATCCAATGAATACATTATATATGTCAAATGTTTTCTTAATTTTATACCCTAACACACACAGATAGGAGGTGGCACACACATAAATTACTCTTAAATTAAACATGGCTCTAGTGGTATGCCAAGGGACTGCCATATAGCGATGGAAACCTGAACTATATGCCGTGCATGGGTTCTACCAAATGTGAAAGCTATCTCATTGACTTATTTTCCAATGCTACTAGACAAGTAGATCGGTCTTTAAGAGGCTTCCCGAGAAGTATCCTTGAGGAAACTGGCAAGGCCTAATGTGGCAGCTGTCGCGCTGATTTGCCGTCCGTTTTTTTCCCCAAACGTTAGCGTAGCGCGGCGTACATGAAGCTAACGCTACCTTTAAGCATGACTACAGCGAGCCGGGATCCTCACCTAGCTAGTGGCAAGTGGACGACAGCATAATCTCCACGAGGTTTCAACCCCAGCACACACACACTCCCCCGTCAGCTTTGACTAATTGAGGAGACACACTGAGAAAGACCCTTCACCAACGCCATCTTGGCTGCACTTCAACTTTTCAAGCCCTCTCCGTCATGCTGCACTTTCCCATGTCTGGGGGGGGGGGGGGGGGGGGTTCACATGGTCCTTCAAGTGGAGGCTTCATAAACTATCTCATTGCTACGGAATTTTACAGAATGACAAAAAAATTATATATTTATATATACTGGATGTAAGTCAAGAGAAATGGGTATGACTTCTAAGTATCTCCAATGTCCCTTCTTAAATGCATAATATCTGTAATACTTCCTGACAGATTGTTCCAGCCTGCTCTTCTGTGACAGCTTTATGTGATTCCCCCCCCCCCACATCCCAGGTGCAAAAAGAAAAGCAGTAGAGATTCTTGTCATTTCTCACTGAAAGGCAACTCTAACGTCAGTGTCTAATTTCATACACTTAGTGGCAGTCCACATGCGAGGTACATAGCAAGGCTAGCAGTACTATTGGTACAATTTCTAACTGTCACTCAGTAGAAGGAATATCATTGAGAATCATATCGTATCAGCATAGCCTTTCAGGGGCTAATGGGGAGAACAATCATTCAGGACCATTTACTTGTCAGAGTTGCTTTCTGTTGCGCTCTGGAGAAGTGATAATTCCCATCGAGATCCTAATAACAAAGAAGCCCCATATAGCCGAGGAAACAGGCGACATAGTACTTCATACGCGAACGATCAAACCATGACGGCACTGACACAAGTTACATCTGCGAAAACCAGTCGATACACATTTTTTCCATCTCTCAGTAACGCCCCACGAAACACAATTAACCAAAAAAATAAATAGCACAAACAACATCAATACCAGAGCACATTACTTCAGATAATCATGCAATTATTGCTCAACAGACACTGGCTAGTTAACACTAGTTAATTTCCTGATCGGAGCAGCACTCTGGGGGGGACACAGCAGAGACGTAACCATTATTAATGTGACAGGCCTCATTGCAAGGCAATCAATTAAACAAGAGCAATCACCCGGGTCGCGGTGACTGCCTTTTAAGACTGTTTTCAGGTGACAAGGAGGCCCTCCATTCAGGCCTCTGTGCCGGGAGCTGACAGGTCAAGAAAGAGCTATGAAACAATAGCACCTTCTAGCCATCATCTCCCCTTTTTACCTGTCAGATCAGGTCTGCCTGTCTCCGCCGTGAAGTGGCGTGCCCTGCGCTGGCTGCCACAAGGTGAATTTTCCTGTCATGTCACCGGAATTTTCCAGGGCCATTTGTTTTAAATTACAATGAGAGGTTTATCAATCCTGAGCCTTTTCCACGCAATCGCTCTGTGAATGTGGTCAGGTTATTTTTCTTTCTATGATTTCAATGGCATATGTAGATTTCAATGTGCTCAATGCAGTTTGTTTTGTGTTTAAAATGAGCCAGGCTTTAAGTCCATGTTAACCCTATGAATGTGTTCTTGTTTCACCGATGGCTATCGTGTAGCGGTGAAGCTACAGAAAGAATTTATTAATTTTGTATCAAATTGAACTCAAAATAAATACCCTGGGAATCAGTTGCTGCAGAATAAGGACTGAGCTGAGAACATAGCAGGGAATGGTGCAATGTGTTTGTACTTGCAGTTTATGTGTGCATTTGGTTGACCGCAATTATGCAAAGAACGCATCCAAGAGCAGAACCAAGTGTATTTCATTCGTAGGCCTATCTATATGAAAAGATGTGTATTTGTCAGTCGAGTAATGTACATGAACATGCATGAATTCAGTCATAACAGCTTCGCCATTTCTTGGTTTGATCATGACTTTTTTTTATTAAGTCATTCACATGGATTATTGGTAAAGCTGTCTCCAAAAGACAAATGACGCCTTCATTTCTTCATATATTTGTGTAACATGCACTGCTTCCGCACATAAATCAATTGCACTCTTCAAACAATGAACAGCATGCTTAGATAAACAGTATTTCTAAGTAAAAAAATCTATCTAGAATAAAATTCCACTATGCTAAGAGGAAATAAGGCAGAATATTTACATAATACCTTCTAGAAAAGGTGCACAGTAGGTTGTATTCACCTAGTGCTATTGCTTACCTTAACACACATGCGTATCATATTACAAAATAAGTTTACATTTTCTATATCACACAAACCTCATTAAATATTTTCACATAAACAATGTGCTATAAATTGAGCCGGATATGATTGCCTAAAAATATTAAGCTAGACTACATTATGAGGAATTTTATGTTTTGAAACAAATATATGTGTATGATTTATAAACATCCCATTGTGTGTGGAAAAAAAAGTGTAAGATCAAATGTTTTCTATTTAAATGTAATCAATAACTGCAACTGATAAAAAAAAAAAAAAAAAAAGCGCGCGCGCCCGTTTAAGGATAACGCCGACTATTTGGTGTCTGGGGCAATAGACCATCAATCACGTAGACAATAAAGGAGTCCTGCCCGACGTTAGAAATTTATGGTCGCCCTTCTCTGACCTAATAACTCAAACGCTGTGTCAGTGCTCGACAGCCTTTGCCGAAAACAGCACCCCTGTTATCAATCAAAAAACACTTGCATATGTATAACTCTTGCCTGATCAGCAAAACATGTATGGGCTATTGAGTAATACGATGAGAGGGTACATTACGTGTGGAAGAATGTGTACCCTTCGATTAAACACGGACACCTCAGCGCTCCAAGATCTTATTTATAAAAGAGATCGATACTTGATCTTTTATTGACTTTGGCATGCAGCGAATGCGGTGTTTTGTAGCAAGGCTACCCATGATATGCGGTGGATACGTGTTTTTTTCTTTTTAAGGATTTGGAATACGCTACAATACGTGTGCTTCACAATAATAACGCAATAAAAGAAACACTCCGCTCATTTCACTTTGACGCACAAGAGTTGACCTGAATTTCACTGCGGAAAATGTGAAGACAGCTGACAGATAACGAGCGTGCAGGACCGAACTGACAGATGACAGACCGTGTGATTGAGAGGGGAATAAGTTACTGAAAATGTGGAACATGCACATTCCACTGGACCATCTGCCGACACGTATCAGTGTATGAATGAAACCCTCAGTACATCAGCCCTCAAGTTGGTATTCGGCCCGCGTGATAATAATTAATGAGAGTTAATTTGGGATAACTTTATCACTCACGTTAAAGTAAACGGGGGGTTAAAGCGCAATAGCCTTCATGTACCAACATTTACAATGTTATCTGAGCAGCGCGGTGATGTGGCAGTGCGGGCTACTACAGCGGAACTACACCAGTGAGACCCACCGGGCGTTAAAACACGTCTAAACACTAACGCACGCACATAATAACACACACACAACTATAGCGTGTTTTGAATGGTACCGCACGCCCTTCCGAGGGAGTCACGTCACGATCCACTGACCCTCCAATCACCTCGGGCTCCCGTTTGATTGGAAGGCGGCAAAGGCTTTCATCTCGGGACTAATTCAGACGCTGCTGCTGAAGGAGGGAGTGTGTGTTTTTTCCTCCCACCGCCACAGTCTACGTATACGAGGGAGCGCGCGAACCTGCTGCTACTCTCAGTGCGTCGTCGAGGAAGGATGCAGCCACACGGACCCAGCTGCGATATGTGCGGATTTTGCTCTGACCCTCGTCGCCACTTATAAAAAAGAGGATTTTACAAACGCTTGAAAGTCTTTATTCTTCTCGTATTGAACGGTCTCTCTCGTGATATATTCTACAGTCCTTTCTCGAGCCCATCCGATGATTTGTTTACTATTTCCAGTGAGAATTGGGTCATGATCACATCGCCCACGGTCTCTTTCCTGAGAAACAGCACCAATCCAGCTTGGGAGAGCAGCTCGCCGGGGAAGAAAGGAGCGGAGAGGAACAACAAGGTTTTTGTCCATTCGGTTTCTCCCTCCGATCCCTCGCGACAGGCGAATCGTCTCCCAATAAAGGTTTTGAAAATGCTCGCGGCACGGGCCGGACACATTTTACACCCGGAATACCTCCAACCTCTGCCGTCCACCCCGATCAGTCCCATTGAGGTACGTTGGCCTGTACCATGCGTGTGAATTCATATTAATGACTTGCGTGTACTTTTAAAAACATGTGTTATCGTTACACAGGCATCTCAACTTGAAAACTAGAGTAGTTAGTTCGGATTACACGCGGAGAAGTTTATGCGCAATGCGTTAAACCCGTGCGTAATACACACAAAAGCGCTGCAAACACTCAAACGTGCGTATGTACGCATATGTAGGCTACCTATAGCCTATGTATAGATCTCATCTAAATAGAATGGGACAAGTCTTTCTCAGAATCGGTCCACATAATTTAACATATGTGTTTTGTATTTTACAGTTGGATGCCAAGAAAAGTCCGCTGGCTCTCTTGGCTCAGACCTGCTCCCAGATCGGCAAACCCGACCCACCGTCTTCCTCCAAACTGTCCTCCGTGACAAATGGATCTAGTGACAAGGACACGAAGTCCGGACCTCTGAAAATGAGTGACATTGGAGCCGACGACAAGTCTAGCTTCAAGCCCTACGCCAAAACATCCGACAAGAAGGACTCGTCCGGCGGTCTGGGTGGAGATAAAACCAGTTTCCGGGTGCCTAGCGCCACCTGCCAGCCGTTCACCCCAAGGACAGGCAGTCCCAGCTCCTGCACCTCCGTCTCCCCGCTGCCGTCAGACAGCAAGTCGGGGGAGAAGGAGGACAAGAAGGACTCCGACAGCAATAAAAACAACACGACGGACAACAGCGGCAGCCACAGGATTAACTCTGATGCACACCAACAGCACCAGGAACACACGTCCGGATCCAAGACCGTCACGTCAGACTCGATATGCGTGACGTCCTCCTCCTCCTCCGTCCTCGGGTCGGGCCTCGTCGCGCCCGTGTCCCCCTACAAGCCCGGCCACTCGGTTTTCCCCTTACCCCACGCGGGCATGTCTTACCCCGGAAGTTTAGCAGGTGCATACGCGAGCTACCACCAACCCTTCCTCCCCCACGGAATGAGTTTAGACCACGGCAAGTCCAGCAGCCAGCTTTTAAGTGCCCAGTTCGCTAGCTCACTGGGATGCAGTAAAGCTGGAGGCAGCCCCCTGGCCGGAGCCTCACCACCGAGCCTCATGTCGGCCAGCCTCTGTAGAGACCCCTACTGCCTCAGTTACCATTGCGCGAGCCACTTGACCGCCACATCCGGCGCCAACTGCTCGCACGACTCGGCCGCGGCCAACGCTTTGAAGTCTGGATACCCGCTCATGTACCCCACGCACCAGCTCCACGGCGTACACCCCTCGACCCCGACCTTTACAGGACACCCTCTGTACCCATATGGCTTTATGCTGCCGAATGACCCCTTGCCCCACGTTTGTAATTGGGTCTCTGCGAACGGACCGTGTGACAAGCGCTTTTCTTCCTCCGAGGAGCTCCTAGGCCACTTGCGGACTCACACGGCCTTTGCCGGCGCGGACAAGTTGATATCAGGATACCCGGGCTCCTCTTCTCTGGCCAACGCTGCCGCCGCCGCCGCCGCCATGGCGTGTCACATGCACATGCCCCCCAACGGGGGCCCCGGGAGCCCGCTGGGTCTCAGAAGTCCGCATCACCACCTCGGACTGAGCAGTCGCTATCACCCCTACTCCAAAAGCCCGCTGCCCACAGGAGGGCCCGTGCCGGTGCCCGCCGCCTCAGGAGCGTACTATTCCCCCTATGCCCTCTACGGGCAGAGACTCACCACAGCATCGGCGTTGGGATACCAGTAGACAGATCACCGTACATTTATAAGAGGAGATTTAGGGCCTGATGAGTTTTATATTGTACATCATGCAGGGCGGGATCCATGTGGGCTTAATGTATTTATTTGCGATAGCTCCAAGCGTGACTAAAAAATAAAAATAATTATAATATAACTTTCGAAAGACTCGATCTGCAATTTGTATTTGTGTTTTTTTAATTTTTTTTTTTACCTCCATGTATTTTTTTGTTATTGGAGGCCTATTTACTGCCATAACTGGTTGGCCCAGTAGCCATTTAACTATATATTTCAGTCTATTTTATTGGATTTATAAATGCAATAATATTTTGCTTTAGGTCAATGACGCAATTGCTCGAGACAACCGCAGTTTATGGATATGCCTACAGAAAACCGACCGTAACTCTTGTAAAAAGGCCCCGTAGCCAATTTTGGCAAATTACTATAAATACTCTACTTGAATAACTACTTTAATTGCAGGGGATGCTGTTTAGATTCAAGTTAAAAGTTCAGATTGAATAGGGCTATGTTAACGTTAATATAAAATAAGTGTTTGTGTGTGGGTGTGCGTGCGTGTGTGGGTGTGTGGGTGTGTGTGTGGGGGGTGTCTTAACAAGCAATTTTAAAAGTTGGCCTAAAAATATCCTTATAATTAAATGAATATCCATCGTCAATTACGTTTTATTTTTAAATTGACAGCTTGACATCTAAAAACTAGAAATGTGCAGATTTCAGCAATATTGCACATTCAAAAAAGGTCTAAGAACCTTTGACCCAAATTATTTTCAATACATTGTAAAGCCTTTGCAAACATAATTTATATAATATGTATACTCATCACATGATCCCAACGTCGCTAATTTAATTTGTTCTTTATTTATTTATTTATTAAGGAAAACAATACTCACAATGTTGCTCAACAACATTGTTTTTCTTTTAGTTTTTTTTGTGTGTGTGTGTGTGTGTGTGTGTGTTTGTTGGTTTGAGTGTGTGAGAGAGTGAATATAACTCTTGACATTATGGCCTATATGGGAGACAGACAAACTGTTTGAGAGAACTGTGTGTGTGTGTGTGTGTGTGTGTGTGTGTGTGTGTGTGTGTGTGTGTGTGTGTGTGTGTGTGTGTGCACGCAATTAGAATGAAGACAACTTTATGAGCCCTGCCTAAAGTCCCCTTACAGGACGTTTAATTTCGAACCCCCCCCCCCCCCACCCCTCCGCCTCCGAAAGAAAAATCAATCGATTACACTCATTAATGAAGACGAACGTCCAGGCGATGAAGATGGCGGGCGTACTGAACAATGATTTATGATGACATGGTGATCTGGGACCTTTCCACAGCTATTGTGATTGCCGTAATGAAGCACGTGAAGCGCGGACGGGCCATGAAATAAAGCCAGGCTGCCTGGCTGTTTAATCAGCCCCCAACCCCCCCCCCCCCCACCCCCCCCTCCCCTTTAAAACAAATCAGCTAAATCAAGCTAACAGCGTCATTATCCATTCACAGTAGATCATGCGATTCTCCAGCAATAAAATCCCCATCATTAATGGTCAGATGTCATATTCATCAAGCCCCTATTCTCCTGGGTGTAAAGGAGAGCCTAGTTGCTCAATGAAATATGGTAATAAAAAGGAGCCCTTCCTACACATCACCACAGTAGCCAGTGAGCCGTGAAGCCTGGCTGGATTGGGCTACGTGATGCCTCTCTCGCCGTGATGGAATAAAATAATATAAGATAAAAAATAATAATAGGAGGAAGCCTGGCATTTAACCTTTTTATTTATCCTTTTTTTCCTTTGTGAAGGAGGAAAAGTACAGAGTAATGGTACACCCTGGGATATGCTCGTCCATAAATTAGATGGTAATTAAATTATAAGCTTAACGATGAGTATAAGGACTACAATTAAACTTTGAAACGTGAATTTTAGATACCACCGGATCCGAGGCCTTGGACAGAGAATGGCTCCATGACAACATGCACTCCATGCAGGTCATTATCGGGAAGTCTCCGCAGAGGAAGTCAAAAACAGTTAAAAATAATAGCTCAGTTTGCAGCTCACTGTGTTCCAGCTCTGTAGCTTTAGCCTAATGGAGCTAGCATGCTAGGTGGTGCGACGTTGATTTGAGCAAAGGCAAGACGAATCTGCTTATTGCATGGCCTCTGTCATTGGGCCGGGTGACCCCGCATACTAGCTCACATTCTGGTTGGCGGCGGGCGGGGCTGGGGGGGGGTTGAGGGTGGTTTACGGCCTATCAATCTCCCAGCAGTGGCAGAGGATCTCTTCCCCACATGTTCAAAAGTGAAATATGGACGTGACGTGAGAGAGGACGACGGCTTGCGTTGCTCTGTTCACAAATGGACGGGACCTACCACCTGGTCCGCTTTGAACTTCCAGACGGAGGGAAGATTTCGGGCCTTCTTCCTCTGGGGAGAAGCGCATCGGCACTGTGAGACGGAACAGATCTGCAGACGTTAAAAAATGGTGCGTGTACGCGTCACGGCATGCCCATCGCTTACCGACAGCTGCGCGCCGTGTGTTCCGCTGTCCACCAGCCGTTATTGCACCGAAACCGAGGTCAAACCTGACGTTAAACTCCAAACATTCGGGACGTTTTAAATGTCCGGCCGAGGTGTATATAAAGTGATTTAGCGGAGCAGCCGGCGTTGTTAATGGTTTTATGCATTCATGGCAAAATACATCAAAAAGCTTTCAAAAACTCTCCACAGTTGTTATGGATGCTACAGTTTGCGAAATGTATTTAACACAGTTTTGTCAGCTGTATTAACGAACCAATCAAGGGATTCCTGGTGGTTACATAAACGTTCGACGCGTTGAGTAAACCTTCCTCGGTGCTTATGTACTCTGGAAGCGGCCGCCTGATCACTGTTTACAGATTCAAAGAAAAATAGATGACCTTTATGTGTGCTCAATCCAGCGAGAAGTGTGTCTTCCATCATCTGGAGAAACCCGCTGGTTTATTTTCGTTGGAGAATGGCGCTGTGCTTCTCCAAACAAGCACTGAATTCATCATCACTCCATCACTTCCTGCCCTTGACAAGCAAAGTAAACCCCGCAGAAACACAAAAGTTAAAGCTGTTTTTCCAGAGAGACCCACACCACTCATTGTAGGCCATAACAGGGTTCAATAGGTCCAAATGGCTTTATTTTTATTGTACGTGCGTGCACATTTGTGTGTGTGTGTGTGTGTGTGTGTATGTTCTTTCATTTTCAAAATGTATGGATGTTTTCTGAAGTAAACGAGAACCACTAAGATAGAGAGAGCGCAAGGGGTTGTGATTTTTTCCCCTTTAAGAGACTGTCAACACAGAAAAAAGCCACGGAAAAGAGCAATAGCAAATGAAACAGTGGGCTCTTGTCTGTCATCACTCAGCATGCCCCTATAATTTACACAGCAGTGACAGCGGCCATTTTGAAGTCCGTCAAAAGGAGCAAACTTTTTTGTCTCCATACGTCTTGCTCAGACGGGAAGGAGGGGGGGGGGGTTGACTACTGGTGGGGGCTGGGTGATTAATGAGTTATGGCCTTATTGTGTGGAGGTGGCTAATTAACTGCAGACTGACTGAAGACACGCTATGAGAACCCCTCTGATAACCCCCCCCCCCCCCAAACCAAGCCCCTCACACAGACCTTGGCATGTGGAAGCTCTTACTGACAAATTTGCGAGAAGCAGGACCCAGCGTTGAGTAAGACGAATGGTCTCCTGGAACAGTAAACAGCCTTTAATTTAACAGTATTTAAATGTATGACATGCTGGCATTGTGCGCTAGCCGCTGTTCGTGCTCTCTGGTCGGGGAGCGCGGCCAAAGTTTCCCCCCGCTGTCGGGTTAAAATTAGGCTCGGCATATTCATGGAGGGAGTTTCTGGGCACTGGGGCTGGCCGACATGTGTTCTTTGCCTCTTTGAGTTTTCAGCAGCCTTCACGCTGAGTTATGCGAGACAAACACGGTTCGTTTCTCAGGTCTCAACGACTTCACACAAGCTAGCTTTGCTAAATAAATCTACAAGGTGCTGATGGAGTTGAAACAGGCTCGAGTTATTTCAGTTTTTCTTTTGGCGAACAGGGAAAGAGAAGTTAAAATGCTATGTGATCGGCTAAATCAAGCTAGCATTGGGAGGCCACTGAAGCTAACCTTATAAGCCAGTAGCTTTCTACAAATCATTTCATTTAATTGGAGCAACATTCACCAAATATACACACAACTCCTCATTCTATAATTATATTTGTTAACATATTGTCGTGTTTGCGGTCATGTCGACAGGACACCTTAATCAAGTTACTATCGAGCTAGTGTGCTTCACCCGACGCAACAGTTTTACTGCCAGATTTATAGCCTTGACCTATGGGGGGAAATTAGCTGAAGGCACAACTAGGTGCTATTTCTTAGTCCTGAAAAAAAGAGTCACCACCAGGTCTATGAAAAAAGAAGAAGAATTCAGCAGTCCCCTAAAAATGCAGAAAAACCACCACCATTTGGAGCTGAGATAATGAAATATGGATAATACCAGCTGGCAGACCATTACAGGTGATGGACATCTCACTTTTCAAGTCATATATAACAGACTTCATTAATATACAGAAGGGCATGCAGGATGGAGACTGCCATCTGGTTAAATCGACAAAGTAATCTACAGCTCGTGATTAGGTCTCAGGAGCAGAATTTCTCTTTAATCTCTTCCCAGCTTAAAAAAAATATATCCATCTGCACCAATGTGGCACATCATTTTTCTTCAGGACGAATGAACTTTTCTATTTTTTTTTCCCATGATCCAAAATTAGATCGGCAGAAACCAATCAATCCTGTCACGGCTTCGGAAAAGAATTGGGATTTCGATTTAATTTCTCTCCTTCTTGTTTTCACCGTCAACCCTCGGCCCTCGTTTCATTTGCAAGACCGGAACGGTTGGAGCTTTCAACCATCTTTCCCATGATGCATGGCGGGGCAACCTGAATGCCGGACTTGCGATGAATATGAAAAAGTTATATTTTAATAACGCAAAACTACAATATCCTGTAGGATTGCTACGTGGACGCCAGCGGCCACAACCGACTAGTGGGAGCTCCACCAGGGAAAACTAAATCCTGGGGAGAACTGAGAAGAAGATTTCATCAATATTCTAATTTTAACAACCAAGTGTACCGTGCCAGTTGGACTTGCTGATTTTCACACCGGACAGCGGAAAGTGTGAAAGTGCTACCGAGGTATTGGAATAATGTTCTAATATCCGAATATAAAGCGAAAGACGGATATTTCGGACATCCCATGTATGGCAATTCTTACGACGGCTACCGTTTCCTCTAATGAATTGAAGCCTTCTCAGACTGATGGGTGTCTCGCACCTTAATATATATATTTTATTGAACTTCAGGGATATCACTGGGATGTTCAGACAAAATGTAACCTAACCTTTGACCTTTGGTTTGCAAAAATATGCAGAAAAAAGAATTACGATAAAAAATAAGAAATGTAACACTAAACCAAACCCCAAAGCCTTCAAATAATGCATTGAGATTCGAAAAACCAACCTAACGAAGAATACCAGAATATGTGAAGCAGTAACTGTAATGATAGCACTCATAGCATCTACTATAGCATAGAAACGGCTATAGGTAACCCTCGTTTCCCCTCACATGGCACTCCAAACACAGATACTAATCCCTGGTCTTCTGCTAGTGACACCATAACAGCAACCTACACGACTGACACACAAAAGAAAGAGACACACAGACGGAAGAAATGACTAGATAGTCATCCGGTCTTCAAATTACTGACTCAACAATTGTCACATGTCAGGCTAGCGATAAGAGCACCCCCTGCACACCCCTCCATTACAGAAGCGGCGAAGCTTTCAGCGCATGACAAAAGCGAAATGGCTCCATGTTTTGTTTTGTCTTTTCTCTTTCGGGGAGACCTGTCTGTCAGCCGACTCCAAAGTCATAACAAATCAGCAGCACTCAGCTGAGTCTGAACATTCAAGACGTCGGTGGGGGGGGGGGGGGGGGGGTGCCTGGGGTAGAGGGTTGGTGGCTGGGGGGGCTGGGGGGTGGGGGGTGGTTGGAAGAAGACGGATGACCTGCAGGGGTCTTTGAAGTGCTCTGGCAGTTCAGTTGGCTGCAGCCGCACGCTGACAGAGAAATATACACAACAGAGCAACCAATAATGAGAACATTAAACATTCCAGCCACCTGACAGGCGGATAAAAAAAACAAAAAAAGCCTGGCCCACTCGCATCAATCATCTGCCGAGACACAACCTTATTAGTCCCCGGCTGATACTCCCAGTAACCCCGTGGGTCGGGCGTTGCAGTGTGACTCCACTTAAGCACTATGAAGAGTGGGGGGGATCCGGGGAGCTCACTCCTTAATTCCTTAATTCTGACCGATATAGACATATTAGGCACTGACAACCCCATGAATTGGTTGAACAAATGAAGGACAGAGAACGAATTGGAAAGCCCCCACACACACATGGTTTATTCTTTAAATAATGTGTCTCTGTGGATCAGGAGAATAGAAGAATGTACACATTGTAGCTCGATCATATTCCGGCCTGTCCGAGTGAATGTACTGGTTAGGAACATGAACATATTTCCCCCCATATGTTTATTAGCCTGCCTGCCTGCCCTGCAAAAAAAAAAGCCCCCCCATCTGTATTAACGACGGCCCTCGGGCGCTTAGAAGCAACATAAATACTTCCAGTGGAGCCAACGCTAATGTAAGGCTATAACTCAAAGGCCTAGATCTCTACGATAAACATATAGGGTTCCTTTAATGTGCCTCTGATGAAGTTATGAGTCTTACTTCCGTATCTGTGCAAACGTTGTGCTCAATGTCATGTTTCCTATTAAAGAAGGCACCATAAATTCTCTGTTAGAAAAATATTATGTTAATTATCGGACTATCGTACAGTTGACCCGTGATGGCGGCAATTGGCCGCGTTGTCGACACTAAGTTCACTCAGTGGCACTATGACAGATGAACCGTGCAAAATTACATTTCCGTTTCGCCTTCGCACCTGTGGGACAAACACAAAGGCATTTGACAGATGGACGAACCTAAAGAGAAAAATATATAGCATATATATAAGCAAGCATATATATATATATATATATATATAACATCTAGGGAAGTCGCTTAAGCTAGCTCTCAGCTATGCTAGCAACTGTTTGTAAAAGGAAAAACAATAACACAGAAAGAAAAAAAGCAAAACCCCCCAGAGTACCTGAGCCTGGTCTGCATAGTTCCCAAGCCCTGAGGATGATGAATGGTTTTCCTAACCCTCTGGGACTGAAGGCCTAAATGAGGACAGAGCTAATTGCCGTGCGAAATACTTTGGCATGAATAGCAAAAGAAAATGCAGGCAAGCTGTGGCCAAAAAAAGGCCCCAGTTGCTGCGCAGCAGCACTCTTAGCCGGGTTTTGCTTACAAGAGTTCACTTGGCGTCCATAAATCATTCACCTCTTACAGCTGAAACTGCCCTTAGTCATCAGCATCCAATAGACTGAGTGACAGATTCCATCCTGACTACATTAGCCCCCCCCACCAGTTCAAACGAGGCTCCTTTCCTTAACTCTCCTACCATCTCCAACCTCACAGGAAATGAAAACCAGATGGCTTGAGATTGCTGCGTGTAGCATGAAGTCAAGCTTGCATGGAAGAAAGAGACACGAAGAAAGAAAGAAAGAAAGAAAGAAAGAAAGGAAGAAAAAAAAAAGATCTCAGCATATACATCGTTGAGCGATATGACGGGTCAATATGGCAATATTAGGTACCCTGGGTATACGATACGCTTCAAACTCAGAGCTCAACTAAGGCTTAGCCCCGAGCTATAATACATTACTCATTTTAAACTGTCAAAAACTGAAACGGCATTTGTAGTGTATGTTACACCCACACAGGTGCCAAGTGTCTATTTTCGGTTTGCTATAATAATAGTCCCTTGTCCAAAATATGATTGTACTCTGTTCCAACTTCCAACTAAGGGAAAAAAGCTAAATCAAGAAGGCCAACGTTTCCTTATGTTCTTTGGGGTGCTAGCGTGGTACCAGCACATGAATAGCCTCAGTGTACCCTTTACTGAAGTTTGGCTAGAATTTGGTTTGCCAATTGTTACAGAATGTCAATGCGGGTAAATGAGGTAGCGGTCAACACTACTAACTAACTAACCCACCAGGGATCCCAAGAACTTACCCTGAACCATCCATCAGACTAAACAACACAGGCCCTCCAAAAAGCTGCCACTCGCCCCTCAAGCGTGGACTATTTGCCTATTGTTTTATGAGCAAAGGCTGGTGTTGACGCATTTTAATTCAATTGCAACAACTGGAACGCAATCTGTTCCTGATTTCGGTTTCTCCTTTGGCTCCAGCTGCAGCCAGCACTGTTCTCACAGCTAATATATTAACTGGTAAACGGTTCACCAGATGTGGGAGTGTGTCAGTGGGGAGGCCCAGCGCCTATACGCCGGAGGGCCGCGGCCGGGTTCTTCAGAGCGTTCAATATTTACTGGACCAGATCAGAGGCCAACAACACAATCTCCCCTCAACAAATCATGTTTTACATACGGGCATAACTCAAAGCATGCCCCGTCGACCGGCCCAGAGACCTCTTGCGTCATCCTGTGAGTTGTGGAGATCATAGGAGCCTCCTATTTCATACTATACCAAAGGGGGAGAGAACATGAGGCTATTTCTTTTCTTAGGAATTTTCGAAGGGGAAGCAGAAGCCCGGTTACGGGAGATGTTGCATGTGTTTGTGTGCGTGTGCGTGTGTGGTGTGTGCATGCGGATGAGCCTGTGTCTGTGCACGCAGACTTGTGTTTGTGTTAGTGTGCATGCGTGGTTGTGTGTGCATGCATGCATATGTGTGTGTGTGTGTGTGTGTGTGTGTGTGTGTGTGTGTGTGTGTGTGTGTGTGTGTGTGTGTGTGTGTGTGTGTTCCTGTGTGTGTGTGTGTGTGTGTTTCTGCTTGTGTGTGTGTGTGTTCGTCCTGCAATCCCTGGTGGTGATGATCAAAGGCTGGTGCTGAGGGCCCCGTTGTCAAGGGAGGACATGGATGACATCTCCCATTCACAGCGTGCCTGCTCCTCACGTCTCACATGCGCTCTGTCATCGCACCGCACAACAAAGAGAGACGGCCCCTGAGTTATCGTCCGTCACACAGCCGCCCCGTCAGGATGAGACAATGCGCTGCCAACGCCAGGGAGACTGTTTGCAACACAACTTGACAGCACTTAACCGATTAAAATGAGTTTCTGCAGGGACTGAGTACACCACTTCAGCACCGTGCTCCGGGGTAATTCGTACTAATAAGTGTATCTTAGTCATTGTTACGGAAAGGAGGAAAAGTGTGTAGGCCCTTTCCCATTGGTGCAAAGAAATACACCCACTAACACCCACTCACATCTGGCTTTTGTCTTTAGTGGGAGAGGTTACAATCGGCATTCGTTCCCGGGACAAATGACTCTGCAGTAGTCTGGGTATTTATCGTCTCCAGCTCCGATCGGCGGTAATGGAAACATGACCGCCGCGTGGACCCGCCCCTCTTTCGGCTCGATGCTATGACTCGGCCTGACGTTCCAGACTTTGAAGCGTAGATAGACAGGAAGGAAATTGAAAGAGACTGGATAAGTCACAGGTTTAATAGCCAAGTTACCAACATAACAGTTTCACTGGCCTCCATCTTGCTTCCTACTGCTTCCGGCGCATTTGTAACGTCGAACATGACACACTTGAACATGAAAAAATACAAAAAGGCATACTAGTGTACTGCCAATGGACTTTGGTGGAAATTTTTGGACAAAAATGTTGATGCTATTAGATATGCAAAAAAATGAAATCGCTTTACTGCTGATATCTTTCAGGCAGTTTGTTTGTTTTAGAAAACATCTAAAAATATCTTTCTTGGAAGCAAAGATAAACCACAAAACAAACCACCCGATTAATTTCCAACAGTGTGCACAGCTTTCCCTCCAAAACGAACACAAGCGTAGCCACGAGAGCTAGCAGCCCCCGACAGCCCCACAGCCAATGATTGCTTACACAGGAAAAAGCATGCGTGTAACGTCAGCCATCCACCGCTCTCTGCACATCATCTCCCATGGCCTTGTTCCCCTCCACTCGACCATCAAACCGTGTGGCAACAGCCACACGGATATACACGTAGTGTGCACCTTACAGTAGACCTTTGACGAAGCAGCCCCTTCTTCGTGGGGTTGGCGGGTGAGGTGTGTGAAACAGGATCTCCCCCCCTTCTCCGTGATTACACTGTATCCTGCCTGCTGCTGATTTACCGTGACAACCCCCACCACCCTCCCCCCAGCTGAGCCATGTCGTCAGGTGCCACAACGTGCGTCCAGGGGGGGGACACCCGATCCGGCTCACGGTTCCTGGTCACAACCTTCTCAAACAGGCCCACGAGACGCCCGGCGAGAACGCTCATTACTAAATGTACAGACAGGCGCAGGGCGCTGATGTGACACAGAGACAGACCCCCAGCGGCCACGTCGGGAGGGCCCGGACGAGGACGTCTTCACAGCTGCGCATTATCCCCGCCGTGCATTATCCCCGCCGTGCATTATCCCCACCATGCATTATCCCTGCCGTGCGTTACCTGTGCTGTCACAGCTCCCCCAGGTAACGTGGGTTAATACAGAGACAGGGAAGTATGTAGGGCTGCTCGATTATGGGGAAAAAAAATCTTAAATCACGATTATTTTGGTCAATATTGAAATCAGGATTGTTGAAATGATTATTTTTTTTGAGTGTGAAAACATGATGCATTTATTCAGCATTAATCTCCGCAAAAACACTTTGTAACTGAGAACTGAAAAACAAAAACAAAAACGTCTCAACTCGATTATATAAGTTTGGTGATTGTTTGACCCAAAAATCGAAATCGCGATCACAATTAGATTAATTGCACAGCCCCAGATGTATCCCAGTCTGTGCAACCGTGCATTGGAGTACGGATGCATTTCTCAAGTGAGTGGTTTTCTTCTTTGGGGCTGGATGGCCTCGCCCTTTTTGTACTGTCACAGCAGGTAAGGATTCAGGCCGTTGAGGGCTCAAGACGGTCACCCGTGACTCCCGACCGCGGCCGTTCCGGGGCCAGGTGCTGCTGGGTTGCAACAGACGTCACAACCCTGAAAAAAGATCTACTCCAGCTCTACAACACGCTCCCACCACCACCGTCACATTTGGACCATCAAGCGGCACAAGCTCCCTGCCAAATGCTTTTTATAGGGGTCGAGTGTCTAGGGCCATGGTTGGAGATTGGGGGTCCGAGGCGAATTCAAGGGGGGCTCCTGGGCTTCTTGTGCAGTTCTCAGGACACGAGCCAAGTCTCTGGAAGTTGCCTGGAAGCTGGGCTGTCAAAGGCATGGGATTCTCTGTATAAAAAAAGGATCAGGTTTTTGCATGAGGCCTGCATGCCATACTCCCGTCCGGTCGATTTTTGTACGAGAGCGACTTAATCGCTGCTTGTCACTCGGCGGAGTCATCGACTCGCACGCCAGTCATGGATCACAAGTCTGCCACGGTCCAAAGACAGCTGACACCTTCTTGGCTGACGTTGCTCCATTGCCTGGCGTTTCTTTCTAATGGCGACGGAGCTTAGGGTTTTTCAAATTTAGACAAGCCGGAAGTAACTATCAAACGTACGTTCAGATTTTTTCAAGATCCTTCTTAGAAATAAAGGAGAAAAAAATAACTTGGCTGGTCCTTCAATAAGCGCTGTCTTAAAAAAAATGTAGCAAATATTGGATTCACCTACATCCTAATACCTTGAAAATGTATGTGTGCCTGGCGGGTATATGGTTAAAAAAAGGACCTGGTCGTTCTTCTGGTATCTTCTAGGCTCAGCACCTCGAAACCTGAAGGGAGGCATTATTCAGAATGAATAGATTATCAGGCCGGGGCATAAATGACTACATAAAACTGTTAAGTAGCCAGACAGTGGTAGCCAACAAGATGAATCACTGGCGTTCCTTCCAGATTGGATTTATTTTGTCTTTAATTTCCCCTTTAATGACTCACTGGGAACAGCACTCTTAATATATATCGCCTGTGTCCCCAGATTACCAATGACTAATGAGGATTCAAAACGGTCGTTATCTCCACTACATTATTTGAAAAACCAATAGTGCCACTGGGCATGAGCGGGGAAACATTCCCGTTTTATTCCAACAGCCAGCCCAGAGCGTTATCGGTTATCTGCCCTCCCCTCGTTGGATCCACCGTGTTTTGAAACGCACGCCTTGTCACAACATCAAGGTAGAAGACTGGCGTTTATTTGAGCCGAGTGCACCATTAAAATTTGTATTAATGAATTTTTCATCGCCGATATTATTACTCTTTAAGATAAGTGCAGGGCTTTGCGTCTCCCATTCATCAACCCGAATCCACTTTCCCTTCACCAGTACATTTATTATCCCGCCAACTACATCTAAATTATTAAAAGCTTGACAACGCGGGCTCCAAGGGTGTGTTGTTGCCTATTTTCTCCACAGAGGATCGATGTTCTCCATTAGTGGGATAAATTAAGTAATACTTTACCCAGGCATGTTTTCAGGGGAGGTTTCCCCCCCCCCCCCCCCCCCTCTGCCCCCTCCTTGGCCAGGATGTATTTTTTCTTAGTGGAGAGCTCCCAAAAGGCACTACTGTGAAGTAAGAGATATAGCTCATTTTAATGAAAGAGTCCGGCCTAGTAACGACCGCCCTGATTCATGTGTTTGTAAAGGAAATCAATCCGGCATCAACTAAGCACAGGGGCGAGATATTTTGCAGCCGTAACTCTTGGCCGCTGGATATGGCTGCTATATTTACGGAGCAGTGTGTTACAGTAAATCCATGCAGAGTGAGAGCAATAGAAAGCTCAAAGGAGAGCTTCAAAAAAGCACAAAAAAAAAGGAAACAACCTAGCCAACCGTACACACAGGGCAGGGACAAAAGCATTGACTCTGATGACCAGCTCTTCGGGAGGACGTTAGAGGCAATGCTTTTTTGTGTTTCACATTGTCACTCAACGCCGGCTGCCCTGTCAACCTGTTTCATTATTTACCCCCCCGCCTCCCCAACCACCAACCCTCGATCACCCCATTTGTAATTCAACAAAGCTGAGCACACAGCGAGATGGCACCCGCGAGACGACTTGATTTTCACGATCGCCAGTGCTTTTTTAAGACCTGCCCGCGGTGACCATAAATACACTGCTATGCCTCCCGGAGAAATGATTAAAGAAGAGGTTTGTGCAAGTAATGCGCCGACCTGCATGGCAATATTCTTGATTCATGGGGAAACCAAAGTTTAGAATGTACCCGGGGGGCCGTCCGAGTCTCATCTGTTGGGCACTTTTACACCCCACCAGGACTCCACGGTTGGGCTGTATTTCTGCATGTTCTGGGCTGCTGCCGAACCAATGAAAGAATCCAATGAAGCTAGCCGCGGCGCGGTCGTTCGCTGGGTTTTTTTGCAGCGGATGCCAAATATTGTAACTGTGAGAGTATCCCTAGGACTAGTTTCGCAAAAGGATTCAAGATAACAGGGTTCAAATGTGTCTTTTTATATGCAAAAAAATACAGAGAGAACATGAGTTATGGTGATAACATTCAAGCAAATCAAGCCTTTCCCCAGTCTTAGCTCTTCAATGATGGATGTGTGTTGCATAGTTTATGGAGCACTGCGTGTTTTTGAGATTAGCTTCCCATCCAGAAGATGTTTGAGGTTAAAAATCAAGATTAAAATGTATTACTCACTCGGATGCGATGCGTTTACAAGGATCTTACAAGAGAGTAATCGCATTAGCAGCGTTGGTTTCAACATAGGCCAGCATAAATATAGACCTACTTTTTTATTTCAATATTATTCCTTTTATCCTCCTGTGACTTTGGTTAAACATTGCTAGATTTGAACAAGAAAGCAGTATTAAAGAATCAATCAGGATTACTCACTGTCAAAACTGTTACCATTTTGGCACCTGCTTACCCCCCTGCATCCTGCCTATAGTGAGACTTCAATATGGGGGGTCTGTATGCGACTGCCTCTAACTAAACAGTGGTGCTATACATAGAGGTGAAGCATTGCCCTTTACTTCTCCACGCGATTGATATATGGCAGCCCCCTGACACAGAGAGGTCTCTGAGCTGTCTCCCCCACACGCCCGCACTGGCAGGCTTGTTCGCCTGTCTTTCTGTTAAATTGCCCCATTTACACAGCAGGCTGCTTAGTTATAGCACCCTTGCTCTTCACCGTGTGTGTGTGTGTGTGTGTGTGTGTGTGTGTGTGTGTGTGTGTGTGTGTGTGTGTGTGTGTGTGTGTGTCTGTGTGTGTCTGTGTGCGCGTGTGTTAGAAGAAGTGCAAATAAACGTTTTGGAAGGGTTTGCCTTACGATACGTAAATATGCCCTTGCTAATGGCTCCTCACATGAATCGCTTAATGGAATCCATTGTGTCAGGGCTTTATTAATATACAGTACGTGTAAATGGCCGTTTGATGCCAGAGGCCACAGAGGTTTATGTACAGTATCGTCTTCTTAATACCGCTCCCACGATCCGAGGTTGCCAACCTTCCAGAGTGCAAACATCACTCAGGAGAGATCTCGTCGTTGGCAGTGAACAAAGACGGCAAAGGAAGGCGATGTTGCCTTCATTGCGCCGTGCTATCTGTTGTGTCACCGCCGCCCCGCCGCCTCTGATCACTAACCGCATGGCGGGAGATGTGTCCGTGACATTTGTCGCGTGGCGTCGGACAGCCGGGCTCCGGGGGGGCCGAACGATAAGTGGGCCCCTGCATACAACACATCCCTCGTACGCGGCGCTTTCCGCGTAACATTTTAGAGTCGCATTACCCGGCCGTACGGTTGCTCCCGGTCAATAACGAGATGATTGGCTGGCGCTGACTTCGCTAGTTAGCGGGACACCGTTGCGCTTGACATTTATCATGGCTGCTGGGTTCGTGAACTCCAGCCCGACAGCCACGGAATCATTAAATGTGAGCGTCGGCAGCTTTGCCGGAGCTCGGAGGCATGACCAAGTGTCTTCATGCTGGAATGAATGACTAACTTCCACTAAGCTAAACACACATTTCTCTGTTTAAACTGGGACACGCTGGGAGGGAGATGCTCCTGGGGATGGGAACCACGACGGCTGTTATAACAAACAGATTATTGGCTGTATCTGAATTAAATACCAATATTCAAAGAGGATCCTATTTGTTTTTCTTTAGACGGACACACGATTCCTGTTTTAAATAGCGGCATTGCAGGCCCTTGCACCTTTGGGCTAGTACGAATGGCCCAAAGGTAGAATGTCTGCCCTAACCAGTTTACATAAAGCATCCTCAAATCGATGACTCTCCGTATAGTCAATCTATTGTGCTGATACACGTACCCAAGCAATAACAAAGCAATGTTTTCATAAAGAAAAGAAAAAAAGGCTGTGGTGGATTTTGAGCAAACAAGCTAAATTACTGACCCTGCAGATAGGATCACACGATCAGCCCCTAACTGTGTCAGGAATGGAAATATAACAATCAAAGGCTTATTTAACCGATCGAAACGAAGCACGGAACATATGGCCGGATTACGCAACACAAAGCCCACCCCCTGCCCCCCATCCCCAGCTTGTTGGGAATAGGATAGTCAATAAAAACATTGCCACCTCTAGGTGAGGAGACGAAAATCAATACCTAGAGGACAAAGAACCTGCAGCCTTCACCTAATTCTCTTATCACTGTGATTTAGGAGGACACACAGGATGTTAAATAACTGTAAATCCTTATCTCGGACTACACGGGAGGTTTACGGCGTCTCAGAAAACAGAACGTCCGCGGCCCCCGGACCGGCGCGACAGACAATTTATAGCTTTATTACTCTTGGTCTAAAAACCGCAGAGAAACATGTAATTGAAAGGAAGAGATAGCTGCTCTCAGGCGCGAGGGGCTAGCAGGTAAAGGGCGCGGGCGTCATCATCATCGCTGCAGCCAGACGCATCACAGTGACAGTTTTATAGCCGCGGAGCAGGGCCCTTGTGGGGCTTCTTTGGAGCTCCTTCCTGAATGAATAAAAAAACTAATAAGATCCAGTTATCTGATTCCACTGTAGGAAAAGCCGGATTGAGAGCGTTTAGTTCCGTTTTGTTATTTCTGGGGGTTTATATATTCCTGTATGTGTGTGTGAGTGAGAGGGAGAGATTGTGTGTGTGTGTGTGTGTGTGTGTGTGTGTGTGTGTGTGTGTGTGTGTGTGTGTGTGTGTGTGTGTGTGTGTGTGTGGTCTGTGCATGAGTGTGTGTGTGTGTGTGTGTGGTCTGAGCATGTGTGTGTGTGTGTGTGGGTTCGAGAGGTCACCAAGAGGACTACTGGATTTGAAGTCATGAGTTTGTGCTCAAACCGACCAGAGTCATATTTTAGCCCTCAGTGACAACAGACCTATTGTTCTCCCCGATAAGGCCCCTATGTGCACAGTAATTGGAATTAAGCAGGGCATAAGTCACCGAGAAATTGGGTGACAGCGAATCAATAGTTAGTGGCCAACCCACAGGGGCCATTAAGAGAAGTGGAACCCCTTTGTTTGTCCGGGCGGTGGGGAGAGTAAGTGGGTGCTTGGGTTGGGATTAACTGTGTAAACTAATGACACGGCGAGCCTTGTAACTACATTGAAACACAGTGTACGCGGGCGCCCATTGGCTGGACGTCATGACACACGAGACACAAGCGTTTACGGCTTCGTGGGGTTAAAAACCCTTGCATTCGATCCCTACTTTACAGGGAGAATCCTGGTCGTGTGGCTATGAACGGTGATTTGTTCAGACGGGTTGTTATTTTGCTCACAGTACAAGTAAATCTATTAGGCATGGCGATGGTAGGACGTTTTAACCCGGGCTCTCTGAAACACAGTCTTCCTTCTGGGGGGCATATTGTGGCATATGCTCTCACGGACGCCGGGATGTTAAACATGTTCTCTTCATTTACAAAAAAAAGGGAGAAAAAAAAAAAGACCCTGAGGCCTACGACTTGGGTTGGAGGATAGAAATGCATTAGCCTTAATCTTAACAGTGTTTCAAATGATTAGCCGGAGCATGTGACAACTCCAATAAAACAGAATCCCCCATTTAGTTCTTAAGGCAAATGCATATTGTGGCCATCGCCGTGAGACTTCCCCACTTAATGCACCGATGATTTGCGATCGCATGGCATCACTCCTAGCCCCTTAACCCGCGACTGTACAGCTGAGCGATCCATGTGTCACTGATAGCCAAAGATACTCATTTGTTTATCGCCGTGGCAGCACATGCATTTTCACAATTAATAAATTCCAATTCGTCGGGTCCTGATTTAATTATGAATTATGTTAATGGCCGGCGTGATACATTTAGGCCTATGCATTATGTTGAGTTCCATGGCATTGTGTAATGTGGGCAGCACACTGTTGTAAAGAATGTACATTTTTTAACAGACAAATGAGAACTCATCTTACAACTTTGTATAACTCCCTGGCTAATGGCAAAAAAAAACATTAATTTATTAATTAACTAACGATTAATGAATATTAGAAAAGACAATGAAAGAAATTTAATGGTGCATATTTTCTTTCGATCTGAAGTTTAAATGATTTCACCTTGTGATAGTTGTAGACCTATATGATGAGTGTAACCAGTGCAAGTGTCACGTTATATTCAACCACATCAGACCCCTACCGTCATCGTACGTCACATGCTTCCCCCCCTGACAGAAAGTGGCCGCAAAATGAAGAGCCTGTATACAAGGAACACGAGGCATTTGGTGATACCAGGACGTGAATGAGTTGCTGTAGAGTTGTGTGACGGTGCATAGGTTCCTATAGCCGCCATTAGATTGTGCCACTGTTCCCGTTCCCCACGTCAGACGTGTAATGGACATCTACATCCATTTTTTTCAGCCCCTTTCTTCTTGTCAAGATGATGTAGCGGCGGGGAACACAGAGTATATTTAGTTTGAAGAGGGCTGTCTAATCAAATGTCAGGCTGCACTCTTTGATGGAGTCATATCGCTTGCTCGTCTGTCAATCAAAGAGAAAGACTGCCGCCAAAGTCAAATTCAAGAGTATGAAAAAAGCATGAGAGTTACACGACAAGCTGAGGTGTCAAGTGGCTGTGTGGGAAGGCCGGCATATCTCAATGACACCGTTAAAACTTTTGTTCACAGATTTGTCAAGGTGCTTCCTGTTGTAGGCCTATTTGTTCTTGTTGTGGACTGCAAGAAGAATATCTGTACTCTGCTGAAGTACACATAATTTATCTTTACCAAATACATATTATTATCATTTGTATATTATTAGATTTGTACAAACGTACAAATGTAATAGATGCAGTCAGAAAAAAGCTGTAACCTATTTAAGCAGAGGAAACGCACAGCACTACAGTTCACAGTACTATTACAGTGGTGGTTATCTGTGAAGCAGTCTACAGCTGGTAATATTGCCAAACACAGGAAAGGACCATCTGATAGCTAGACCATGTGAAGAGATACGGTCATGTGTTCGCGTTTACTCACACAAGGTGGTGATCGTACATCAAGACCTCGCTTCACACCTCCCCGGCTCAGAGGCAGGTCTTCCAGTCTCAAGAGATACTCTAGCACCTCCTACCGGACAGAAATGGATGGTGACAACCAAATGCGGGTTAGTGTCCTGTAGTTAGCAAGCGCTTATCAATTAATCAAATGAGGATGATATGCATGAGTGATGAATGATAAAATAGTTTGTTATAAAGAAAACCACACCCCGTCAACACCTACCGGGTCAGGACTTGTTCTCTTCAAAGATAACACCCGATTATTTGCTCGCTTCAAGTTTTACGTGACAGAAGAAATGGTCAGGGGTGGCTAAAATATAAATATCATGGACGTTTAATCTAGTTTATTTCGTTGTGTTGGCTTCGATTTCTGATTTACTTCGGTGTAATCCCGGATCCGGCAGTCATAATCGTCTAATGCATTTTTTGTGAGACAAACTTCGGTGTATTTCGAATGATTCTTTTCAGATAACATTTCCATATTGTTGTCCAATGCTGTCACGGTTAAAATCCAATAGTACCCTCTAGTGGATATATTAACTATTGCATATCCGGCTCCTGTTCCTCTTGTAAATCAAATCAATAATTAGACTCTATTATCTCCCAAAGTGGGAATAATTATAGATGCATGCTGCTGGGACTGTTAGTAAACGGATATGCCAAACTGATATGGCTACGCCTATAATGCATTCGGCCTCAATCACTGCAGTGGAATAGAATGGGAGAATGGGAGCTAATGGGTGGTAGAACTATAATTGCGATGGGCCTGCGATGAATTTGTACATCAATTAACCTCATCGTAGGCCTTTTTGCTGTTTCATAAAAAATAAAAAAAAGTATATCACTGTGGCCAGACACTGTGTTATTGTTGAGTTTAAGCGTGTATTGGTTTGTGTTCTGTATATTTTATTTAAACATATTCTCTAACTCACTTTGCACACTTACAGAAGTACTACCAGAGCCCGGCTACGGTTGGTTGCAGTTCCATTAGAATTCCACTGGGGATGATCGCATGAGTGCAGATTGAATGTGGGTCTATGGGGCTAGACAGCTAAATGTATCTCTTTCACCTGCTTGTCGTTGAAATATCGCAGATTTTATTGTAGATTCCGTTAGATAAGTTCAATTGACTGATTGCGAGACTCCTCTTGATAGCATCTGAAGCTGAAGCTGAATCAGAAACATTATCTTAAGGAGGACTTTGTTAATTGTTTTTGTTCTTAATTGTAATTGTTATTTCATTAATTGTTATATATATATTGTGTGTGTGTGTGTGTGTGTGTGTGTGTGTGTGTGTTGAACGGATTTTTAGAACAGATAAGTGAACTTAAGAGTGTATTATCTTAGCCCCCCTTTTTGAATGTGACTTTCAAATTACTTGACAAAAAATTACACCCTGGAATTTGAGGGGGAAACCCCGTCGACTCCCATCCCAGTCATCTGCACTCACCGGCGAGCGCCCTCGCATGGACAGATGTGTTACTGCAACCAGTTCAGAAACCGGAAGTCACCGGAGTGCCAGTTCTCTTAATAAGACGTTCTCTGGTACTACACAGCACTCAAGTTAATCATAGTCGCTCTATCATCGCTCCCTCTAGTGGAGGCTTGATGAAACGCAGTTAGCCTTACCCAGTGAGATATTTGGGAAATGCTGTCAGGTGCCAGCAATCTACACAATATGAACACCCTGCTATCGTACCACGACCATATGGCAAAACACATGATAAAGTTTCATTGTCTTAGGCCTTACCTGAAGAATGTGATGGAAAATATCTATTGAGAATGAATTAAATGGTCTTCTGCCATTCTGACGATTTGCCTAAACAAAATCAACCCATCAAAACCCATATCCTATATATTTCACCTGAAGTATTACAAAGACAACAAGGACAGATCGATAATTTTATTTCAGCATAAACACAATAACTTTCTTCCTCACTGGTGTTTAGTATACATCTACACATAAAGTGGCTTCAACCTGATATTCATTTACTCTGTATGTTTGGCAATATCCTGCAGGGTGCATCGTTTTTGGTCAAATGGAAGCCAGAATTTAAGACAAAAAATAGGACTGAAAAGTAAAACTAACCATAGCAGTCGAGTTTACACTCTTCAAAAGTTCAGTCAATCATGTTCCAGCTTCTAACCCAACAAACTCTTAAGAGGCAGGACATCATTAACAGTGTGCATATGATAAATGGAACAGGAGGTTCACACAAAAAAGGTGGAAATGTGCAAAACAACAGGTTAAAATCCCTACCATGTTGTCACAAAAATATTTAAAAATGTTTTGGAACATCAAAACTATGGTAATTTCGACATCCATCTATGAATGATAATTATACACTGCATTAAACACAAAGTGGAACTCAAGTTAAGGAGCAACTTGCAGGTTGTCCATAGCAGGGTCGCTGTTTAATGAGGGGAAAGTATGTATTAAATCTGTTTTCTAAAGCTGGACTCGTTTTTGCAATGCAACGTGCACTTACCTTAAAGGGGACGGCTTGTAATGGCTAATCACACTCACACCTGGTGGTATAATATGTCCCCTTTAAAGTTACTAAAAGGTAAAACAAACAAGAGCTTAATTGAATAGTAGAGCATAAATTAAATTTCCTTTCCTTTCCTTTCCGTATCACACTTGGTCATCTATAGTTGTCGGTTTCTTGGATGTAAAATATTATATTAAACATTATTAAAGGCCATGGCCCATTATGGTTTTCCAGCTCCTCATTCTCAAGGCTCAACATTGTGATACTATCTGCCATCCAGCATACCTAGCTGTAATTCAAAGTCTAAAACAATTTACATGATTTTAAACCAGCTTTGCGACTTTAAGCACACATGAATTAATGAGTAAGTTAAACCCCCAAATCACTGTTTTCAGTTGGTGAACATTTGTGTCATTTGTGACCTCAGAGACCGCCCATGTGTGTCTGTTTTTTCTAAAACCTATACGACTGCTTGGATTTCTCATAAATTCATCAGCGGAATCTCTCCTGCTACAATGGGGGTTTACCAACCTTTAACTGGGGGTGCCAAACTGCATGTTGCACTTTGTACAAGATTTGCTAAATGCAACACAGGATACTGAACGAAGAACTTAACGAACAAAGGGAGGTGCAAATTTGACCAACAGTGCTCTACAACTGGGATTCCCATAACTTGGAGAGAGCATTTGTTAAAAGGGTAGGAAACAAACACAAACACATGGCCAAGGGGTCTCATGCCTCCAACTCCAGCCCCAGGCCGAGCTTGTGACCACCGGCATGGATGCTCTTCCCGTCCACCAACGCAGACAGAGTTAGCTTCATACCTGGACAAGAATGTTAAGATAGTCAACAACAGTTTGGAGCCAACGAGACCCAACAGCATTGCTTGCGTACACAGACACAGACACACACACAAACTTACCAGGCCGCAAAGTTTGGGTGTAGCCGAATCCTACCAAGCTTGCGTTGTTCACCTTAGCCTGCAAAAGTACAATATTCCAAAAACATTTTACTTAAGAACTCAACACTTACATATAACATACATAACTGATAACTGATGCAAGTGAACTTCAACCCAGACGAATGAAGGGAGACACCCACCGAAAGGGAGGTGTTGGAGTCCAGTTGGTATTTGGCTCCGATTCCAAAGCGGGTGCCGTTACTGCCGGCGGTCCAGGCCAGGTTCACAGCGGTCTCCAGCTGATCGTTGACCTTCTGATAGATGGTCCCCGCAAACTCTGAACCGTCGTTACTGAAAAGACCATGGGTGGGTGAAAATGCGACCAAAAAAAAGAAACACATGAGACTGTACATTCTGGCGTCAAAATTGAATAGATGAATAAAAGCTTTGATTTTCACTATCTAGCATCATGTTGTACATTGGACTGACATGTGTTGGATTTATTGTGTAGGGTGGGCATAGTGACACTTCGTCACATTAGTTTCTTACAGCATTCCAGGCAATAGGGTGTGAGAAACCGATTAACTCATAAAAAAGGTTCTTGGTTGTGTGTGTATGCCTTTAACAAACTTACACATTGGTGTGCAATTGGAAGTCACTGGTCTTGTATCCAATGGCAAAATTGCTCATGGTCAGCTTTGATTTGGCCGTGTCGAAAGCCATCTGGTAGCCAGCCAGCCAGCCATCGTAGCCTGTGACGCCTGCTCCATGGATCATTGGGCCGGCAAAGTCCAAGTCCACGTCAACGCCCAGGTTGATGTAGTCACGCTTATACGCAGTCTTCACTTTTCCACTCTTCTTGCTGCACACAGGAAACGCAAGAACATAGGAGACTTAATTTAATGAAATCAATACAAGCTGACTATTCCAAATGTGTGGGAGGGAGGTTATTTAAAAGGCATGTCTCATCATGATTTTGCTTTCAATTATTGTCATTAAACGAAGCTTACCCACTGTTTGGTGAAAACGTAGTGTCAAATGTAAGTTTCAGGCCCTTGGTGATCTAAAAGCAAATACAAATCATTGAAACATTAGTTACACTTAGCTGTACATTCCATGAGACAGTTTGAAAGGTGACCATATACACGATGCGGTCAATCATAGGTTACCTGATCTTCAACGCAAATTTCTGTTCCAAGCGTGTTGTCTGTCGTCCACTTTTCCGTGAAAGTCAGCCCATATTCGGCCCATTTGTACTTAGTTTCCAGGCTTCCATTGACCTTGCTGGTGTCCGTGTTTGACATACCGGAGGTTTTGAATTCCTAAACGTTATTTCACATTCAGTTAAACATTACGGACAAAATGTAGGTTTATATAAAGCGATATATATACATTTACATTTTTCGGTAAATAATAGGAATAAACATAACATATTTTGACAGTATGGCCAGAATAAACTTACCACTCCACTGTCAGACTTTGTCTTAACATCCAGTTTGACAAGTCCAAAACCTGCAAAGACATTCACAATTGAAAAGAACGCAAGGCTCACTATTCAAATAACAGCCAGCGATGAAGACAATTATTTGCATGTGTTTTCCTTGTTTATTACCATAGCCTTTGTTGAAGACATCTTTGGCAGATTTTCCAAGGTCGCCATATGATGGGGGGACTGACATTATTGCTGAAACCAACAACCAAAAAGGTTTCAAGGATTTTGACCAAACCACACCCCTTATTTACATTAGTTAGTCTACAGTTTATAATAAGGTGAATAAAACGTACGTATACGCATGTATACTACATGCATAAGCAGAGTGTTACTAGTGCATAAATGTACATTGCACCCTGTCCACCACTACATACAAACATTACCATCCCCACTACAATCAGCCCTGTCAACAATGTTGAGTCGTACTGACGTTCTTCTCGCATTTAGCAGAGCAGATAGCCAATGCCATCTTGCTAACCATACAAGCAGGTGGGATCACAAACGTGCGTTTGCACGATAGAGGTTAGCATTTATAAATCACAGCAAAGGTCAAGAACTTACCAATGTGCAGGATTACTTTAACAGCCCTGACGAACGATCGTGAAATGCAAATCGAGAGACTTCTACAGCTGTAGGGCGACGTGAAGGAGACACCGGTCCGCAACACCCGGTTTACCTAAAGGCTACAGGACCCCCAGATTATAGCAGTTCGTTTATGCGCCTGTCTTTAATATAGCCGTCAAGAGGATATATTCTTTCTTTTCAGTTGTTAATAAAATAACCAATCCAAACTTTGATTTTAAATATTCCGATAAAACATGAAGACGTCCATCGTTAACGTGTTCTGAGTAAATACTTTTACCCGATTTGCGACCGGCTAAAAGGAAGGCCCCTGTATCACCATGGTTACCATTACGTCTAGCACGGCTTGCCGGTATGTGACCCGTGACCTGAAAACGCCGCAGCCCTGCAGGTCAACTTTGCTCCCTCTACTGTCGAGTGAACCAGACGCATAATGCCAGAAACACTATAGAAGGACTAGAAGGCCTAGAAGGACTTTGATAATGCGTGTGAGAGACCACATCCATGCCTTTATCAAAGCAGGTATCAGTTGTGGGGAAAACTACAGTACGGGTCCCCATGAGGGACATTCATCGAGATACATTGATACAGCAGCATCAGTAGCTGTGAGATATTACTTATCTAAGCAGACAAATGCAAAGACGTAGTAGGTGCAGGAGCACTGCAGTGTTGACTCTTAGTTTAAGTAGTTTCGTTCATTAATGGTAATGTATTAATGGAAAGGACAAGAGCATATGAAGAGGTCATAAACTTATGTCTGGCAGAGGATTTGTGTATTTTTATTCCATTTAAAAAAAAGAATGTATGCTAACACTCCATGAATACCAATGACATTACAGCTTTATTGTATAGTGGCAATACAAAAAATGCACATCGTCTTTTTAAACAAATACATAGTTATGAGCAACTGTAAACATAGCCTCTGAATGTGCAATGTTGCAATAACCTTATATATAAAATATAAAAAATACTTGACATTTACAAAATAAATTAATACAAAATGAACAAATACGTACAAATGTAAGCAAATGCTACTCAAAAGACACCACTCCCTTGGTATTAATTTAGGCATAAATTGTACTTTTCTAGTCATGTATGTTACATATTAATACAAAAAGGATACAACTATCTATCCACAGACACATGGCCATTTACCTTGAAAGCCATTTAACATTAAAGACATCAGCTATTTAATCTACAGACAAGCCTTTTGCAACATCCATGGTGATTGGCAAATGAAAAGATATTAAGACATTTTTAGAATCTCTTACACTACATCCATTTTGGCTCCATTCGCATTATTCTTTAGTTGACATAATCAAGAGAAAGGCAGGGGCATTTGAAAAACTAACATTAAAGCCACACTAATAAACAAATTCAAGATCTGATTCATTTCACAACAAGAATTACATCAGTGGCGGTGGAAGTTAGTAAGTACTAAAGCTGTTGAAAACACAGGAATCTTACGGAATGTAGATCAATTTGTTGTTTGAAGCACTGCCAACCCGTTATACAGCGTGAGTAAGGGCTGTAGTTCGAGATTCAACCGTGTCCCGATAGCCCTGTTTGCTTTTACTAATGTCTATAGAGCTCAAGGTAAATTAAATATACAAAGTTTACCAGTAAATGTTCACTATAATTCCTATCATTGAACTTGACTTAATGAGTGATGTCTATTTAATAATTTCACAATAAATTGCATGTTGATTGAGAATTATATTTGTCTATAAATACATTTATTTATATTCTTGGAATAGTTCTAATTTAACAACATAAAAAAAAAATACTGTGCAAGCCACTAAATAAAAAAAAAGATTCTTGTAGTGACGCGTGTTAAATGTGAATGAGAAGTGAATTGTATTGTGTTTTAACAAACTGGACGGTTCATCGGATCCTACACGATCCACTCCTGGAAATACTGACAGAAGTCCCGAACGTGAGGTTTCATCATGACGTTTGCACCCTGTCGGTACTAGGCGTCGTCAGCGTGACCTGAGCCATGGGAGAAGGCTCCTAAACAGTTGGCAACAGTTTGATGGAGGACAATAAAAATAAAAAATATTACTGGCACGCTTTGAGTCTGGACGCCCTCAGCCAAAAAAACGCCGCAGCGAGACGGGCCTGGCGAAGGGCCAGCAGTACTCGTTGGGCACGGGCCCGTTGACGTTGCACTCGAAGAAGGAGAACATGGGGAACCAGATGCGGGCGCGGCGGCTCTGCTGGTAGGCGCGCGTGTTGGCCAGTGTGTGGTAGTACAGGAAGAGTCTGGTGGTGATGTAGAAGGCTATGAAGACGTCGATGGAGTAGTGCTCATGGGCGGCCAGGATGAAGAAGATGCCAAACAGGTTGAGGACCCACGACAGGGTGTGGATGAAGTTCCACGTCCTGGGGGTGTCTGTCGCAGAAATGGGGAACACCGCATGTTAAATGATGCTGTACAGCCACGCTATATACAAGCATTGTTCAAAGTGGCTACCTAATAATTCTGCAAATATTTTATTTTAAATAGATGTCTGTTTATTTTAGATCTATCACCCAATGAGTTAAGATATTCACGGTTTATAAATGTTAGGAGCTGGGTGTCGGTGGCGACTTCCCCTTCATGCATTCAAATCACTAGTAGCACACAGCCACTAATGCAGTAGTGGTTGTTCTGACCAGAGAGGTTATGACGGAGCTACCATAACAGACTCGCGGTTCTCAATCTGTTTTTCCCGCCATAGGTGCAGCCAAAGAGATCAAAACTGAGATCTTTGAAATCAATAAGAAATATTATTTTGGTTTATTATCGTTTCAAACTGTGGAAGTGGTTCTGCCCATCACTGTGGTACCGCTTGCAACCACCAGATGGTAGCAGGAACATCCTAATCAGACGTTTTCCTTTTCCTAACAATGCTTTGCCCCCTAGTTCAACCTCCCTCAGGGAAGTTATATAGAGCCTAATAACACAGTGTTGGAAAACTCACACTCTGTGACAAAAAAGTTGAGCATGGTGATCACCACCGTGTGGCCGCTGAACATGTAGTCCCCGCATGTATGCACTCCGGTGAGGCTCATCCCGAAGCCGCTCCAGATGGCCACCGCTCGATGAAGTTTGGCCCACATGTCCCCATAAATCTGGAATGGGGGAGCAGAGGCAACCAACGATGACAAACAATGTAAAAATAAAAATTGAGCGCCCAAACTAGATTACGCACGCAATTCTGCCAGCCTGCCAGCTGGGTGTGGTTGGGCACAGACGACCGGGCTGCTCACCTTTCCCGAACACTGCAGGTGCTGTCCCGGGACGGACAGGGAGGTGACGAACATGGTGATGCAGCGCAGCATGAACACGGTGCCCATGAGGCTGCAGAGGCGGCGCAGCAGAATGGACCTGGGAGAGAGCGCAGAAGGGAGAGAGCAGGGCTTCAGAACGTAGCCTTATTGGAGGTGTGCTCCCTTATTTTGCCTATCGACTCTCAGGTCAAGGTGGGGTGTGTCATGTGTATACGTGCATCTGAAACACAAGGAAATGGATACTCCACCTGTGCTTGTGCAGCAGCAGAACGAGCAGCCAGATATTGCAGAGGATCACGCCACAAGCTTCAGCCATGGCAAAGGCCCAAGGTATTCTGGGCACACTGGTAAACAAAAAAAAGAAAAGAAAAAAGGTTCAAGTTTGAAATTACACAGCCGAGTACCTAGCTCTCAAAATAGCATCAATAATTGCCTGAAGGCTATTAGATTCCACATAATTACTAAACCAACCATAATTTAATCAATCTAATCAAATCAATCCAATTCTAGTTAAACAGCTGGGAGTTCGGACAGATTGCAGAGTAACAACAAGTTCAAATTCAGTAATTTTTCCGAAAAGTATTCTACCCCTTTCCCAGCATCAGCTCTCACAGCGAGCGAAGACACTCATGCATCTCAATGTAAACAACCGTTGACCCACTGGTTTCGCTTAGAAGTGGGTCAAAGTTAGTCCATTCAATACGCAAGGACACTGGCTTTTAGAAAGCAGGGCATTCATAATGTCCACTCTCTGACCTGATATCACAGATTATATTTGAAATTAGGGCTGGGTGGAAAAATTTAC
Organism: Micromesistius poutassou; assembly: GCF_964030765.1. Classification (NCBI taxonomy): domain Eukaryota; kingdom Metazoa; phylum Chordata; class Actinopteri; order Gadiformes; family Gadidae; genus Micromesistius; species Micromesistius poutassou. The sequence continues at coordinate 3,496,231 of NC_140291.1, read as the reverse complement.
CAACACATTATGTATGAGGACTTTTACACAATAAAGATATAGAATATGATACTTGTGATTAAAAATCCTTATACCATTGTTAAACAGGCACAATGAGTCATTACACTGCTATGTACACAGTTATTCACAGAATAGGATTAGAAAAAACAAGTGGCATTCCTAGCATTGCAGAGCACATCTTGGTAATCATAATCCTTTTAAGACGACAGAGCGAGCTAAGTGACTGCGCTGAGTCACTCGCTTTGTTTAACCATGACTTTCTCATACCACACAAGGAAGATGAGCAATAATTCTGAATAATTTCATAGCCCTATATAAAACACAAGGCCCGCAGACATATCTTGCCCGATTCAAGGATTAGTAAAAAAGTTATGTTTGTTAACTTAAACTCTCCTTGAACCTGACAAAACATTACAAACTAGAGATGAGACTGATCACACCCACCTGTCTAAAAAGATGTCCGGCAGAGGCGGGTAGGTGCGCATGTCCGGCACCCGCTCGTGCACGATGACCATGACGAAGGAGGTAAACCCGAACACGAACACCACGTACACGGAGCTGAGAGCCGTCTTCCAGTACTCGGGGTCCAGGCGGCGGGACTGCTGCTTGTACTTCCCGTTGGTGTACTGATGGTACTCCTCGCCGACCGGCGCCGTCTCCGCGCTGTCGCACTCCCGGCCGGCGTCCCCGTTGCACAGCCAGTCCATGCCACCTCCGGGGCCCGTGGGGGAGTGGCCGTCGAAGGGCAGGCCCAGCTCCTCCAGCAGGTCCATGTTCTGCTTCTGGAGCTTGCGGATGGACAGCATCAGCCTCTTGATGTCCCCGAGCACCTTGAGCTCCAAGGGCGGCGAGCGGAGGTCATACTCGCTGAGGCTGAGCAGGCTGGTGCCATCCAGTCGGTGTCGGTTGCACAGCAGGTCCACGTAGTCACAGAAGCCCTCCTCCTTCAGCCACCGGGCGACGTGCTTGGTGGTCCAGCGACGAATGCTAAGCTGGGTCATTTCCTCCACACCGAGAGAGCTATAGGATGGATCAGATTTTCAACACATTAATGATGATAGAAATCTGACATAAAAAGTCCAAAAAAGGTATTTCACCGTGTATAGATATGTATATACTACGCAGAAGAAACGTCTGGAAAAGTCAGAATAGTAGTTGTTTATAGAGCATAGGAACACTTCGGAGTCAGGAAACGCAAATATGTGCTTTTGCTTGAGTAAGAAGTTTGCACAATCATAGGCGTTTGCACAATGAGATCCACGCCCACTATTTATATTCCTAAATTAAGTCGAGGGAGGGGCAAGGAGGGACCCCAAGTACCTACTACTACACGCCAAAGATATATTCTCCTGTAATTAGGCCTTGACAATATATATAACCTCTGTATAATCAAATGATAAGATATTATAACAATTGATTGTGTGTCCTGTGCAAAACACGTCCCCCTAATACAGACGGAAGATTCTGAATATAAATAATATATCATATTGTTATTATGTTATAAAGAACTACACAAATATGGACAAATATGTCTAATTGGGAAAAGCTTTTAGTGACATTACGGAAAAAGCTATCCAAAAGCTACGGCTAATAAACGTCAAGGTTGAAATAACTCACTTAAAAGGGTCATGAAGTGATAATCCTCAGTGTATCTGATCACATCTCTTCTATTGCGTTGGCCATCCAGACAGCTAAGTGGCTAATGCTCACTAGCTTGAACTACCTAGCAGACATAAGCATGTTTAAGGCGGATTGGTTACTCACTGTAATCTGGTGCAGCACAAGACAACGCGACAGCGTGTTTGGAAAGCTAGCTATATGTCATCTCTCACGAATCTTGTGAAAGCGTATCGACATGCACTGTGATGATTATATGTTTGAATATCATTTCGCCTGGGTTTCTGTGGTTAGCATAACTGTTGACAACACACCGTAACGCCTTAAAGAGCTGCGCAAAATAAATGTCTTTTATGTTGGCCGTGCCGTCAGTTACCAATTGCGACCCCTATCGACAAAATAATGTATTGCACCATTTATGTTAGACCTACCTGTAGAGATTTCATTTCACACATAGCAATTGTGGTTAAGGTTGATGCCTGTGTTGTTGCATATAAAAGCCCATTCCAATCATTAAAACAAAGGGTTAGGGTTAGAAAAAAAAACACGATTAAATCGTTTGAATAAAGTTCATAAAGGTATTTCCATTTGTGAAACATATTGTGCATAGCCTAAAAGAAACAACCAGTTGAAAAATGGAAATTAAACTGCATAAAATAAATGTGCAGTCAGAAATTGGGTTACTGTTTTATTTTTAGCCTAAGAACACCTGTTGTTGCCACTGGACCGCTTCACTGAACTCTCAGTAGTGAACACTGATTACAGGACAGTGGGTGGGTTAGCTCCTCTGTCAGTCATGATCAGTCAACGGGAAAGCGACGTCTCCGCGGGAACTCCGTGGGGCACTCCCACCGTGAAGGAGTTGGAGAAAGTTTTGTATGGAGGAAAACGATTTGGCAATAACACGGACGAGGTTTGGCCCAACTTGTTCATTGGAAATATGTAAGCCTGATAACATATTGGAATGCATAATAGTTCAATAGGCTAATGATTCCCCTTATGTTTGATCAGTTTATCTCTTTTATTTAACAATAATATATCCCAATAGTTTATGAAATACGTTCATAGCAGCCGATACATTAACCGTTCACTTGACCACACAGGTCAGTCGCCAATGATCGTTATAGTCTTTGGAAACTGGGCATCACGCACGTCCTTAACGCTGCCCACGGAAAGGCGCACTGCCAGGGCAGTGCTCGGTTCTATGGATCCACCGTGGACTACCTCGGCGTGCCCGCGGATGACGCTCCCGCCTTTAATCTTTCTCGCTATTTCTCCCCCTGCTCGGACTACATTCAGAAGGCCCTTGACACCCCTGGTGGTAAATAATAGCATACAAACCCCTTTGTTATTTTTTCTCAGAACCCGAATGCATAGAATTTACTATTTATGTCCGGGGGGGGGGGGGGGGGGGGGGGGGGGGAGTATAACTTTAGTGTAACTTGGTCATGTTGGTCTTTCCCAGCTAGAGTGATTGTGCACTGTGCGGTGGGGGTGAGCAGGTCCGCCTCGCTGGTCCTGGCCTACCTGATGATCCGCCACCATTACCCGCTGCTGGACGCCATCCATAAGGTCAAAGAACGACGCTGGATTTTCCCAAACAGAGGATTCCTCAAACAGCTGCGTGCTTTGGACATAACGTTAAAAAACCGAGCAGAGAACGAATGACTGTTTACCGGCCTTATAGTTCACATTTTTAATATCATCGTCATCTGCATCTTTTTTCAAGCACTTGATTGGACTGGATTCTTCATGAACGACGATGTGGTAGTATGCCTACATGTTACAGACACAATAACAACAACACCATTTAACCTTTGACTATAGCTTAATTTGCATATTATTGGCTACATGAGTATTTTTGTGTATATTCTGGGAGTATAAAAGTGAGAAAATAAAATCCCCGCCCACTGGTAAGACTACACGGCGGGTCAGGGTTCAGCTCTAAATTAGGAAGCTGTCCCGGGACAGTCAAAACACACCTGCTCCGGCAGATCACACTGTGCAGGGGGCAGGCGGGCAGGCTTTTAATAATAATAATAATAATAATAATAATAATAATAATAACTACCCCTTTGGAATAAGGCAGACCGTCTAGTCAGGGGGCGATTTAAATTAAAATGTCCGCCTTGAAAGACAAGCGTAAACAGTACATGACAGTGAAGGATTTGCAGAAAGTTTTGGACTCGTGCAATCTACAGCTACATCAAGTGGATGAGGTTTGGCCAAACATCTACATCGGGAATGTGTAAGTAGCTAAGCTATTCTACAGGGCTGTTTGACATCCACAATGAAACGTCTTACGCATGAGAAAATGTGTTGTTGTGTATAAAGTATGACATTTCACTCCCTTTCTGTACTCTGCAGACACGTAGCCCAGAACAGGAGTGCTTTGCAGAAACTAGGGATTACTCATGTGTTGAATGCTGCCCATTCCAAGCGAGGCAGCATCGGGGACCAAAGATTTTATGGCAACGACATTGTGTATTGTGGCATTCCCGCGGATGACTCCACCTACTTTGACATGGACGTTTACTTCAAACCTGCTGCTGATTTCATTCACAAGGCACTGAAATCTCCAGATGGTAAGGCTCCTCAAGGCGCCTGATTCGCAACAATGGATGAATGAGTTATTTCAATTACGGCAAAACCGCTGATGGATGCAATGCGTACTCTGTTTAAAACAGCATTAGACGGGCGTCTGAATTCAGGTTATTAGTGCCAACATATGCCTTTTCATTTTTCTTTCAAGTCCAGTTCTTTGAATTGTTTTTTTTCCCCTCCCCATGTCATTTAATAATTCTTTAATAAAACCCATTCACCCCAACCCTCGGTGTCCCATGCTGTCATTTCATTTCATGTCGTTACGCCCCTGGCAGTACTGGGGTGGAGATGGAAGCAGTCAGGGGTCCAACCCTTACAGAATTCAAGTCCATCATGAGCTCACCACCACAGTGTCTTTTAAAGCATAGCGATCAAGTCAAGGACGTCCTCTCACAGTCAGAGACAGAGAGATACAGAGACAGAGAGAGACAGAGAGAGAGAGAAACCTATTTTATGGAAAGGAAATTAATCATGGACACTCTTTTCAGCTGGCAGTAGGATGGCTGAGAGAGTCGATAACGAAGGCCTCCAGTTTGACATGAGCAGCCACCTAAAACAGACCTCTGGCCAATCCGTTGGCCTCTCCCTCCCTCATCGCTCTCTTTCTCTCCCACTCCCCTCTCTCTATTTTAGGCAAGGTTCTGGTGCACTGCATCATGGGACTGAGCCGCTCCTCCACCTTAGTGCTTGCCTACCTCATGATCCACTGTCACGTCCCCCTCCGTCAGGCCCTGAAGAACCTGGTGGAGAAGAGGGCCATCTACCCCAACCGCAACTTCCTGGCTCTGCTGCTGGACCTCGACCTGCAGCTGAAGAGAAAGGAGAGAACGTGCCTCATCCTGTAATCTGCTGAGACGTGCGCTGTATGGCACTCTTTATTCAGTGGTCAGTGCACACGAGAAAACCCACAGCATCTCTAAAGGCTTAGTTATGGTTCCAAGTCGTACTCAACGGAAGGGGGTTTACTGCCCCATTACGTCCTATGCGGACCCTCCTCGCGTCCACCGCAAGTGCCTGACGTGCGTCTCCCAAAAATTGTAACCTTGCGTCAAGGCGACGCAGCAGCAAGGGCTGCGATTGGGCCGCTCACTAAAAACACGACGCAGGACCAAAACAGGTTCACAACTGTGTCGAAGCGTCTGTGTGGTCATTGCGTTGTGTCGACGTGGAACCATAACTGAGCCTTGAGTAACCAAGAGTCTGAGCACTACTGGGTACTATGTTATCTGCTTTGAGCACATGGAGCAACACCAGGAGATGATAAGACCGCATGAGGCAACACTAAAATACTCGGGTCTTGGACTGCTGTTTTTCATTTTATACAATGATCTAGCGTTGAGCACAGTGTTTTGTATCACAACAAAATGGACCAAAACTATTAAGAGGACACGCGACTATTCATTTGTTGTTGTATTTAATGTGCACTGTGCTCAGATGTTTATGATAAATCAAAAATCGATGCAGCTCAGAAGAGAAGAGACCTTTTTAGACCTAACTCAAAAAATACCTCTTTTATTATTCAAGTTAACTATTCAAACTTTTTACTGGGATCATTTATGGTATTGGAAGCATGGCGAACATCTGCCTTTCCCACACTATGTAGTCATTCACACAATTCAATTAACTTTATTATTCTTCATTTGTGTGCAAGTGTCCCGTTCTTGGTTTATCTTTCAGGGAAAACAGACGGTGAAGCTGGAATCACTTTGAGATGAGTTTAAGATGTTAACCTAAAAAGGAAGAAAAATAAAGTAAACGTAGAGAGACTGGGGGACAGACGTACGTCTGAACCATGATGCACACTCTCATAAATATGTTATTACGTTCTTACATGTGTGACTGGGGGACAGACAGACATCTGAACCATGATGCACACTCTCATACATATGTGATTACATTTATGTTGATGTGCAATGTATGACGCACAGTATTTATACTCGTAGTGTATTGATTTCCATATACACTCGTCCAAAACACATACACAACATGTTCTGGTCCTTGCAAAGGCAATCATGTCCACAAAGACAGTTCTTTGCAAAGCATCCCCATTTTTATGAATGCATTGTGGAATACCCAGAGATACTTTCCAGTGCCATTAAAGGGCTGATATTATGCCACCAGGTGTGAGTGTGATTAGCCATTAGACTGATAGATCAGTCTACCAGCCTACCCAGTGGACACTCCCACTTGTGATTGCCACGAAAACACAGGAAAAGGCAGTTTTTCAAACGGCTTTCAATGGCTTAACACACCCACACCTGGTGGCATAATATCACCCCTTTAATTCGACCAACAATAACAAAAAACAAACAGACAAATCACCTCCACATCCACCGAAGAGCACCAGAGCAGTTCATAAAGCCTACTAGTGGTGGAGCAGAAAAAAAAAGAAGAAGCATTTTTCTGTTTAGCCGCTCTGTGGTAACCGTGGGCACTTTCCCGATACGAAGCATCTTTAATTACACAGAAGTGGAGCAGAAAGGACAGGCTAGCCTCGGGCTACGGGGAGGCTATGAAAGCTGCAGCGCAACATGTGCACCCAGGGAAATCAGTTCTCCGGCCTCCTAACTGTGGGAGGGAAGGGGGAAGGCTGGTGCTTATAGATCAATGAGGAGCGCGGAGAGCAGCCCGCGGTGCGGCGCGCCTCTCCACGTGTTGCTCCTCTGCTGCGGCCCCGATGCGCTCCACCTAGCCTCTTCAACTCATCAAAGCGGGTACACAACTTGCAAGCAAAACTTGGGGGAAGTGTGTGAAGATGTATAGGCTTTTTCTCTGTCTCGCAGGCGTACGTGGGGGAAGCAAAGGATGGTATACACACACACACTCACACACGCATACAGTATGTGCACACACGTACACAAGTCTCTTGTGTTCAAAAGGCTTTCTGGAATAGCCTGGCAAAGGGGCGATGAAGACGTCGGGATGGTGCGAGTGTAGCTCCATATGCCAAGGCGGCTTTACCAAAGGTCAGCGAAACGGATTCAGTCACAGCGATTCATCCCTATGGAGGTCGTGACAATAAGTCTCTGAAACCCCTTGCTCCTGTACAGCACATTATGTCTTTCTACACCGGCGAGCTGCAAGGACTGAGAGAGAGAGGGGGGGGGGGGGGGGGGAAACGCTTTCTTTACAGTGACAATGCAATGCACACACCGGCGATGTAAACGCTCCCGGCCTCAGGATAACTCTGCTTCCTTGAGTGAATGCAAATGTATACAGTATGCATAATGGAAGCCTTCAACACCCCCCCGTGTATAGCGGAGACGCTCAGGTTGGTCTTGCCGGCAGGAAATAAAGAATGGAGCTTTATGAGACGCTATTTTTTTTTTTCTTCCGTTTCCTATTCCCTAGAAAGGGATGCACTTAGCAAGTTATATAGGGCCCATGCTGTACTGTATACATTTATATACATTAAAGTGTGTGTGTGTGTGTATGTGTGTGAGAGTTAGTGCCTGTATATTTATGTGGTAAATGTTTTTATAAACAGCATAGAAACAGAAACAGGATGTATCTCGATATTTTCATCTGAATCATGCTCCATTGGGTCATTTCCGTCGATAGCTTTGAATTGACTCCGGAGGAAACATGTCAGAGCATTGTCAAAACATTAAAATACATTGTTTAACGACCCAACCACAGTCATTCTAACCACTAACATAGTCAGACACTAAAACGCTAATGTAGTCAGATGAGGTAATCTCCCACAATATCCCATCACCTCATGCTGAGTGTAACCCAATGTGCGTTCTCAGGCACGTGGGTCGAGATGTGTCAGGTATGTGGGGGCACATTCCTGGCCCCTCCGACAACCATGATGACTTACCCCTGGAGACGCCGCGGGTGTTGTGCTTTTTAAAGCACGGCGCTGTCACATAGCTCCTAGGGACCGAACTGGAACACCCGCCGGTTGGTGACTATCCACATGCGGCGCTTTGGGTTCGCTGGGGTGTGGAACCAGGGACGGCGGTGAGCGACCACAGAGATGCCCAGGGGCCTCAGCAGCAGTGGTGTGGCCGGCCCCGGGGGCTTGGGGACCAACGGTAGGTACGAGACGCCCCAGGCTTCAGAGCTGCAGAGGCTGATGTGGACCAAGAACGGGGCCAGTGGCCACCTGGACCAAGTCCAACCCAGGATCTACGTGGGAGACATGTGAGTCCCGTGCACAGCGGCAGTCCACTCTTCTTTGTGTGTTTTGTCATCTTGGAGCACGGCTGTAGAAAATGTCATGATTTTCTGCTGAGCTGTATGGCTAAACGTTAGGTGTTCCCAACGTGAGAATTCCTTTAATGTCTCAACAAGGAGGTGAGGACCCACGTGCCTCACAACACACTTAAGTCTCTTTTACCCGAACCCGATTCACTTAGTGAATACCTATTTAATGAATGAGCAGTTAGAGGCATGGCCGTCTCGCTCAAGTGTGCCTGCTACAAGTAGCCGGCAGCCATTGGGAAATGAAAAACCCTGGACCTTTTCAGCTGGGAGTGTCCCTCTGAAGTCAGCAGCTGAGCCGGATCTCCTTTCCCGCTAGGTACGCGGCGAAGGACAAGAGATCCCTCCTCGCCCACCGCATCACCCACGTGCTCAACGCCGCCGATGGGAAGTTCAACGTGAACACGGGGGCCAAATTCTACCGGGACACCAAGATCATGTACCACGGAGTGGCGGCCTTCGACATGCCGACCTTCGACATGAGCCCCTTCTTCGCCACGGCGGCCGACTTCATCAGGAACGCCCTGAGCACGCCCACAGGTGAGGGAACCCCTCCTGTTGGGCCGTGTCCTCAGCATTCCCCTCCTCACCCCCATCACTTTGTCGGAAACATTAACGTAGCAAAGACCAATCTGCCTGTTAGGAGATCCGGGGAAACACGTGTCAGTCAGCTCCCATTACACCAGCCCTGTGTTGTTATTAGTCATTAAAATGCAAATCCAGCAAGGGGAACAATGTATCAAGCTAATATCTGCCTGCCCGCCCTGCCAACCCTCCCAGGGTAATCTCCTCATAAGCTAAGACCGTGGGACAGAGAAATTGGTTTTAAATGGATTGCTCTGGTAATTTGTAAGCAACACTTCCATTGGACATGGAAATTACACAATTACGATTGTGGCCTTCTGCTGCTCCCGTTATGCAAAGCGAAGGCAGTATCTGACATGGGGGTAATAAAGTGAGCTACATCCCCCCAACCCCCCCCACACCCCCACATCCTGCCCGCCCGCCCGCCCCACACACACCCAACACACCCCCCCCACACGCCGGCTGGCCAGGCGCCGCGGTGTGTGGCGGCCTGTACTGTAATCCCCTGGCGGAAATACACAACCACCAAGACAGTTCAATTACGCGGTCCTCTGGGCTCTAATCCTCGGGGCGTGATAAAGGAATCGAGGATTAGCATGTGTAGAAACATTTGCAGCGACGCTGGTGAAAACTTTGACTTTGATCGGTTAGAAACGGTCGCTTGTCTGCAATGTGGAGTTTCTTTCCGGGCTCTGCAAATAGGATTGAAGAGAAAACAGCGATGTTATACAAGAGACATGTGGGTTGTTTGTGTAACCTACTGGGAAGAGACGAGGGGTGGAAGCCTTATTGGTCGGGAGTTTAGGTTTTGAAAGGAAAAAATGATGAAAACAACAAAGCATGCTGTTTTTAGTTTTTTGAACACCAACCATATGCATCTGGGGATATTCTCAATGTTGGGATTATCTCAGGGGCCTAATTTTCTATAAAAACATGTTTTTCTATATAAACTTGATATAAACGGGATGGATCCTGTAGATTAACAATGTTATGGGAATCAACTCTGTATTTCATTAAAAAGTTTGACTAATAAACAATAACAACCACAGCGAAAATGAAAGTCAACGCCACGTGTGTTTTGATTGGCCGCCAGCAAAGGTGCTGGTGCACTGCGTGATGGGCCAGAGCCGCTCGTCCACCCTGGTGCTGGCCTATCTGATGATCCACGAGAACCTGACGCTGGCGGACGCCATCAGAGCCGTCAGCACCGGCCGCAACATCAGCCCCAACGCCGGCTTCCTGGAGCAGCTCAGAGCGCTGGACCGAGAGCTCAACGCCCGCAGAGCTCGGAGCTGAGGAACATGTGTATACTCATGTTATATTCATACTCTAGAGTATGTATAGAGTACGGATCTAATGTTACTATATTACATATATATATATATATATATATATATACTGTATATATATTTATATATTCATACTCAAGGTCTAGAGTAGATCTAGAGTACAAATCTAATGTTAATATATATAAATATAAATAAAAAATAAATATAAATAAAAAAATATATACTCATATTAAATTCATACTCAAGAGTATGTATAGAGTACGGATCTAATATTACTATATATACACTGTATATATACTTATATTATATTCATACTCAAGATGGTGAGGCATTTAATGCCTCAGCCTCACCATTATGATTATAATAGGATAGTACTACATTAAAGTATGATTATAATAGGAATATATGAATATATATATATATATATATATATATATATATATATATATATATAATTATATGCATAAAATTGAAAGTATGATGTACAGTTTGTTATTCAGAATAATTGTCTACAAATGTATTTGATAGGGTGTATTACCTGCCATGTGGACATAAATGTTAATGCTCATGAAAAACAATATTATCATAACTGAATAAATGATTAAAGGCAGTGTCTAAAAGGCCAGTTTTAATGTGATGCAATTAAAAAATATGCATTTGAACCCTGTCGTTGAATGATGAACGTTTTACGTGCTTTTATATCCAAACACAATGTGCCGGGTAATTAAAGTGCTTGATACTGGACAGTGAAAGCGCGTTACTATATATAGTCAGACATCTGGAAACACCGGTACCGAGTCGTGAGTTGTCACAACACATGCACTCTGGCTTGTGTCACAGTCAAGTGTGGAAAAAATAGCTTGCTCTCCCCCCAGCCACCCCACCCCCGCTCACCCCTGCATATGGAGGTGCAGCTGTCCCCTTCAGACAGGCCAGCACTCTGCCTTTGAGCAACCTTCATCTCTGCTCGCTCCCTTGTAAAAACAAATCGGCAAGTGGTAACTAAGTTTCATTGTTAAAGTCAAAGCAGGGTTTTTTTGTAGGAGGAATTTACCTTAACATAGCGAACCGTCAAGTGTTTTTTTTACAGAAGGACACCAAATTACAGGAAAAAGAAAAATCTTTTCTTTTTTTTCAATTGTCGAAACTCATTTGCTTGGAAAAAATAAAGCACTTTTCTTCAGGTGAGTAATCCAATGGTTTGAGTATATTATCCTTATCGGTGAAACACAATACGGCTAGCTTCAGAACGGTCTCGATATCCATTCGTTTTGAAGGGAGCCTGTCATGAGCCAAGAGGAGGAGCCAGGATACGAGACACCTCAAACCCACGATCTGCTGGGCCTTCTGCTGAAGAACAGACGCCCCCCCAGCCCCGCCAACCAGGTCTGGCCAGGCCTCTACATCGGAGATGTGTAAGTGGGACATCTGACACATCCACGTCAGCGGCAATATGGCGATTAACTAAGGCGATCCTGTGTAGTGAACCCAACATCAATGAATAAACCCTCAGCAAATGAATATACCACTCGCATCCATATTACACAACTTTTATTTTGAAATTTAAACCTCTTATTTTGCGGTGTTGGCTGTTTTCAGCGCTACCGCCAAGGATAAGGGGCTCCTGGGGACCTTGGGGGTGACCCATGTGCTGAACGCCGCGGATGGGCCCCAGCACATTGACACCGGGGCGTGTTTCTATGACGACACCGACATCGTCTATTATGGGGTGGAAGCGGCGGACCACAAAACCTTCGACCTCAGCCCCTTCTTCCGCCCCGCCGCTGAATTCATCCACGACGCCCTGGCCCAAAATGGTAGGCCCATGGGCACGAGTCAACCGTCTTTATAACACGTACTGAAGAACAGACTTTGGAAGAAAAAACTGTAGAACTGTAAAACTGTCTTTTGAGGGTCCACAGTTCCAAGGCGCTTTTATGTATTCTGTAGATGGTTAAGCTCTATGGTCAAGGGCTTTACATGTTGATGTGATGAAATAACATTTTGCTCGTTATGATGAGTTATGACATTTAACAGCCAATGAGAACAGGCGTAACACCCAAGTGTAAATAAGACAATGTGTGCCCTGCCCTCAGGTAAGGAAACAGACAGGCCAGGGTCACACACATGTTGACCTTGACCTGGGAACACACACACACACACACACACACACACACACACACACACACATTGACCCTGACCTGTGTGGTCCCCCCCGCAGGTAAGGGAACACACAGGTCAATTTCACACACACACACACACACACACACACACACACACACACACACACACACACGCAGACGTTGACCCTGACCCTGACCTGTGTGCCAACCTCAGGTACGGTGCTGGTGCATTGCGCCCGGGGCATCAGTCGATCGGCCACGCTGGTCCTCGCCTTCCTCATGATCCGGGAGCGCCTGTCCCTGGTCGACGCCATCAAGGCCGTCTGCAGCCACAGGAACATCCTGCCCAACGCCGGCTTCCTGCGGCAGCTCCATCACCTGGACACGTCCCTGGCTGGGGAGAGGAGGATGACGTAGGGGGGGGGGGGGCGGAGGAGGAGGAGCAGGAGGAGGAGATGGAGATCAAAACGCAGAGCCAGAGAGTCACGTATTCATATAGCATTAGATGCACATTTCAATGGCACCATTCCAAGAAACATGGATCCAGTCTGTAGCCAGGGTGTATGTCATCGCAGGGATCACATGTTGAAGAGTTCGGCACGTGTTCGGCTGCGAAGCGCGGCGTGGCGTCTATCTAGACGCCTATAAATAAACAATGCCCCATTTATTTATTCACTCGGCTCAAAAACACAGTGTCTAAACTGCTGAAATCTTGCACTCCAACCGCTAAGACCGCGCCGCCTTAAGAGGTTTGATAGGAGCTGACAGAAATATGCCAGCACGGTTCAGAGCGTGTATACAGATTCAGGTCAGACTTTGAACAGAGATGAAACAGCAGAGCCATCTTAATAAGAAATGCTCTACAGCGTACGCACCCACGCGCATGCACACACACACACACACGCACACAGACACACACACACACACACACACAGCCGGGGCTGAGAGCGGGAGATAGAGAGAGATGCTGTCAAAATAAAAGGAATTGGATATCACAGGTCTAATGATTTCACTGTCAGAATGAATGATTGCAGAGTATGAAGATATGAGAGGGTGGGAAAGAAAGGAGGTTGACGGTGTGAAAACCGGGGTCTGACATGTTAGCGGTTATCCGAAGCTTCCCGCTACTAACGCGGCCATCGCCGTGCGCCGCGCTCATCATACACTAACCCTCTCTTCGGCGGGGACGGCCTTTAATTCAGATCAGTGAATGGATCTGTGCACCGTGGAGTGCACAGATCACATAACAGAGAATCACAGACATGTGTCATATCGCACGGAGTAGCTCATCTGTAACAGTCTGACACATTTAGACTCCTCGCTTCGCTTCATCTTTATTTTATATTTTTTATAGTGTTACCCGCGAGAAGAAGGGGGGCCCCCATGGGATCCGGGGTTGGGGGGGGGGGGGAGAGGGGACGGGAGAGGAGGACTTTGATGACTGCAGCAGCGACGTATCAGAGATTTAGTGATAGTGGCTGAGCGAGGGCGAGAGACAGGCGGATAGAGGGGAGAAAGAGGGGACGAAATAATTTGATTTGAAGAAGAGGCTCATATGGGTGAGCAGACGCTCCGGTTGCCCTGTTCACTCCAGTGAATATGCGTACGTCCGCTGGCAAACTGGGAAGTTTGGATAAGCGAGGCTCCCTGCCAGCCGGGCAGATTAAGTGTGTGTGTGTGTGTGTGTGTATGTGTGTGTGTAGAAGTGGGAATGGTGTGGGGACAGGGTGGACTCCCCCCACCCTCCCCACATACACACAAGCATCAAGCATGAAGCCTTGTGGGTACGGGTCATTGGGTGAGGAGGGGTGTAACCCCCCCCCCCCACCTCCCAACACACTTTACAACCCCTAAAAATATCCCGTCCATTCGATGCCTGTCACCCATCAGCTACACAAACTGCCAGAACTCAGCCACGCTAACCTGCCTTCATTTTGGATAGCAGAGGCACAGCCAGACATGTTGTCGGGACTCTGAACCTGTGAACTAAACACTCTTCCTGCGCAGTACGTCGGCTCTCCGGTCGAGAGGTATACCGTCTGGGTCGTAACGCGGGGAACATTAGCGACAGGGGAGGGAAAGTCATATATTTATAGGCTACTTAATGAAAGCATGTAGGAGGAAAACACTGTTTGCCATCAAGAGAAGCGAAGGGGGCACTGTGGCAAGGCAAATTGTTATTTCCCTTCCCAAAGGTAATGCATCAAGTGTGAAAGAAGGCTATTCTGAGAGAAATGGCTTCTAACAAGTCAAAGTCTGGCAGGAGCACAACAGCGTTGCAGGGAGCGGAGGCATCTGCTCAGAAGGAGGAATATCTCACACCCGGGGGCTATGAACTGGAGAAGATTCTCAACCGTGGGAGTGCAGTGTACACTCATGTCAATGAGGTCTGGCCCAACGTCTACATCGGAGACGAGTGAGCCACTGCTGCAGCAAGACAATAATACATAAAATAAAAGCACCACTAACTTCGGGAAAACAAGAAAAGCACTCCTAATGACTCTCGTAAATAATCCCCTCCCCAGGCAGACGGCGAGAGGCAAGGCCAACCTGAGGAGAATGGGGGTTACCCACGTGCTGAACGCGGCGGAGGGCGCGCGGAACAGCGCCCCCGTGGACACGGGGGCGGCGTACTATGACGACATGGACGTGGTGTACTGCGGCCTGATGGCGGACGACCTGGTGGGGTTCGACCTCAGCCAGTACTTCTACCCCGCCGCCAAGTTCATAGATGAAGCACTGCGCGATCCTCAGAGTAAGAGAGTAAGGTGAAACGGCTCTAAATGTGACGGCCCTCAGTCGACCATATCTACGGATTATTATTTTTTTTTTTACTATACTTCTTGACAGAAAAAAAGTATTTGATTTAATGTAGCATGGTCAGGGAAAGACGAACTGGCAGAACTACCGAGTATCTCCAATTAGGCAAAGTATGTTTATGACTTAGAAGTCACGTTAAAGACAAACGATCGTCGAAGGATGCAAAGAAACACGAGCCGCAAGTGGTTCTCACGGTCTTAACTATTAAGGTTTGATAAACGGAAGCAAAATGTAAAACCAAAAGGGGTTCTCACGGTCGAAACCGGAACCGGAAACCTACAAGACATCGCAGTCAGAGTTCGTGCTTATTATTCTTTATATTGGAATCTTCCACGACACGAGAGAATGAGTCCAGATGATTTTTGTCCCCCACAGACAAGCTGCTGGTTCACTGTGTGATGGGTCGGAGTCGCTCGGCCACGCTCTTCCTGGCCTACCTCATGATCTACCACGACATGACCGTGGTGGACGCGGTTGACCACGTGAAGCAGCGCCGACGCATCATCCCTAACTGGGGCTTTCTGAAGCAGCTGAGAGAACTGGACGAAAGTCTCCAGGAGAAGAGGAAATGCTCTTCAGACTGAGTGGAAGATAGCGATGGTTATGTCTAGTGCAGCACATGTGATTGATGTGAAGTGTTTTCATTTAGCATGAGTGACCACTGCTCAAGCCCACACACACACACACACACACACACACACACACACACACACACACACACACACACACACACACACACACACACACACACACACACACACACACACACACACACACACACACACACACACACTTGTCACAAGTAGAAGATCACAGTGTAGATTAGCCATTGACATGAAGCTTGCCTTTATTACTCCAAAATATTTTTATCTATTGCCAAAAAGGAAATGAAAAGAAATAATTCAAAATGCCTTGCCCAAGTACAGAACTCAACATTCCTTCAACCACTTTGGGGTGTTCAATCAACTGCAGTGGCATCATATTCATGGTCAATTATAATTTATTCTTATGCTAAAATGTACAGCATTTGAGTGACTGACAAAGGAGAAAAAGTCATAAATACAAGAATGTCATTCTGTCCATTTACTGTGCACATAGCCAGGTATTTCCCCGTTAACCAACCAGCAACTCTGTACAGGTACAAAGGCTACAAAAGAGCAATAGAAACAAAAACACAAGTACAAGTTGCGTTTTACATGCAATCTGTTAGCTTAGTTTGCTCTATTCACAAGCTCTAATCTTCTAGACTTCGGTAAAATATAAATCCAACATTTTATAAAGATAGAAAACAAATCTACAGATGGAATGAAAATGTAACTTTAAAGGCATTATGTAAAATATTTGGACTAAATTTATATTCTTCTTTATTGTTATTCATCGTTATAATCATTTAGATGTTTTTTTGTTTAATCCCGCCACACTTCTCTAGACACGTTGAAATGTTTTAGAATCATCAGGGTACAAACACTGAGATATGCTTTGTTATTTCGACAGAAATCCGTCTGCTTTAGAAAACAGAAAGCTGCCTTAAGGAGATCTGTTACAAAAAGACTTCAGAATTATACATACATAGCAATAAAACCTCTCAAACCAAACGGAAAACAGGACTAAGTTTACATCGTTTTTTTTGTTTTGATTTTTTTTTTACATTAGCATTAACAAAATATAGTTTCATCTTCCCCCCGCCCCCCCCCCCCCCCACTCCCTCCCGCGAAGGGAGACCTAATAAAAGGCCAGATATATTTAAATGGTTTGCTATTTAGCACAACACTTGTACTGTACAGTACTACTCAATGCACTGTCACTAACAGAGACCGAAGCATGCTAGCTGTCACTTTACAAAATAAGTACAATAATTTAAATATACAAAGGCATGAGTATAGTACAAACTAATTGTCAGCACTGTTATACAGGTACACGGACTAGGTTCAGGCAGACACACCGACTCCACTCGTAGCAGGCACATTAAATGGCTTCACTGGAGGCTGCTACACAACTGCAAACACCACCCGGGAGAAGGCGCTCCGCCTCTCCACCCAACCTGCTCTTAGAGAGACGTCCGAGACACCGACGCTAATTAAATAGATGTTTATCTTAAATGTAAGGCTTCCCATCTGGAGGAACAAAGAAAAGAAACAAAAAAACGAAAAACAAAAGCATACGTATCGCTAAGAGATAACTCTTCGATGAGACTTTTTGCATTCTTTCCAAGTGCTGCTGGTTTTTAAGTGATAGCAAAGAAAATAACTGAAAAAAATTAAAACGACGACGACGACATCAACATCAAACCCTTCCCCCGCCCCCCCCCCCCGCCCCGCCTCAACCCCGCAGAAAAGTACTAAAAATAAAAAAAAAAGGCCCCGGTCTGTGTGTCTGAACGTCCACCAAACCGCCGTCCCGCCCCGACGACCGTCGCACATCGCGGCGCGGCGTCAGTGCGTGTTACCGCCGGCCGAACGGCCCTTTCAGCGTCTGCTTGGCCATGCCGGCGTTCATGTAGCCGTGGTGACCGGCGTGCGTGAACACCATGTTGCCGTGCGGCGGCGCCTGCATGGGCTGCTGCGCGTGGTATGGCTGCGTTCCCATCATGCCCATCTGCATGGAGTACTGGGACGACTGGTGGTTCATGTAGGCGTGGTTGCCGTGGTAGCCGCCGTTGATCATGGGCTGGCTGATGCCGTAGCCGTTCATGGCGTTCAGCGACGGCATGTTGATGGCGTTGACGTTGTAGGCGGGCGCCGGCATGATGTTGACGCTCATGTTGACGCGCGGCATGGAGGCCAGCGTCCGCGACGACGGCGCCTGCATGCCGACCGACTGCGGCGTCCGCGCGTACATCTGCTGCGTCTGCGACTGCTGCTGCGACTGCGACTGCTGCTGCTGTTGCTGCGACTGCTGCTGCTGCTGCTGCTGCTGCTGCTGCTGCTGCGGCGTGGGCTGCTGCTGGGGGTGGGGGTGGTGCGGGTGGGGGTGTTGGTGGAGCTGGTGGTGGGGGTGGGACAGCGGGGCCGACTTGGCGCGCATGGCCAGGTGGCCCTTGGAGGACATCTGCGTGTGGATGCGCTGCGAGGGCGGGATGGAGGAGGACAAGCCCATGCTGCCGCGCTGCTGCTGCTGTTGCTGCTGCTGCTGCTGCTGCAGCAGCATGCCCGACGCCGACGCCGGCGAGCCCAGGCTGGGGGGCGGGGTCATGGTGGCCTGCACCTGGGGGCTGCCGGGCACGCGGTGCTGCGAGGGCTGCGCCAGCGCCACCAGGCCCGAGTGCTGCGAGGCCAGCGAGGGGCTGTTGGCATAGGAGCTGATGGTGTGGGAGGGCGCGTGGCTGAAGGGCAACGGGTGCTCCATGAGCGTGTTGGTGAGCTGCTGCAGCCGCGCCAGGCTGACGTTGCCCGACGGCTGGGCGTAGTGCCCGCCGCCGTACTCCCCCTGCTGGTTCATGCGCTCGTAGAGGGCCAGGTTGGACGCCCCCGACTCGGGGATGTCCGTGAGCTGCATGGGGGCGGCGAAGTTGGCGGGCACGCCGCCGCCGCACTGCGCCATACCCCCCTGCTGCGGCGGTGGCGGCGGCGGCTGCGGGCCGTGCTGGCCGTGCAGGCCGTGCTGATTGT
Organism: Micromesistius poutassou; assembly: GCF_964030765.1. Classification (NCBI taxonomy): domain Eukaryota; kingdom Metazoa; phylum Chordata; class Actinopteri; order Gadiformes; family Gadidae; genus Micromesistius; species Micromesistius poutassou. The sequence goes on along the minus strand of NC_140291.1, from coordinate 3,477,376 downwards.
GCTGGCCGTGCTCGCCGTGCTGCTGCAGGTGGTGGTGGTTGTGGTGGTGGTGGGGGTGGGCGGGGTGCGTGAGCTGCTGCTGGTGGAGGTGGTGGTGGTGGTGGTGTTGGTGGTGCGCGTGCTGCTGGTGGTGCAGGGGATTGTGTTGCGGGTGCTGGCCCAGCTGATTGTGCGGGCCGTGCTGATTGTGTTGGCTGAGCTGATTGTGCACGGCGGCGGCGGCGGCGGCGGCGTGCCGGGCGTGCGCGTGCTGCTGCGCCAGCTGCTGGGCCAGCTGTGCGTGCTGCTGCTGCTGCTGCTGCTGCTGGGTGCGCTGGCTGTGCTGGCTGTTGCTGGGCGGCCGCTCCGCCGCCACCACCACGCAGCCCTGCGGCGACTTGACGTTGCAGTGCTGCGGCGAGCTCAGGGCGTTGGGCTGGATCATGCCTCCGCCGCAGCCACCGCCGCCCTGGCTGGCCGCCGCCGCCGCCGCCGCTGCCGCCATTTGCTGGCTGACGGCGCAGCTGCTCTGCGACAGCCCGCTGGCCGGCATGCCGCCGTAGGAGCAGCTGTTCTGGGAGGGGCCTGCGCCGCAGATGCTGCCCCCCATGGTGGAGTCGTAGCTGCTGGGGTTCTCGTAGTTCTCCGTGGTGCTCTCGATGCTGCCCAGGTCGCTGAAGCCGCTGTCCACCACCTGCTGCGAGTGGTCCGACACCGACGGCACGTCCATCATGGGACTGGTCTCCAGGTTGTGCAGCGAGGGCACCGACACGGCGCCGTGGTCGGGGCTGATCTGCGTGTAGCCGCTCTCCAGCAGGGACACGGCGGGGCTGCTGACGGAGCGCACCGACTGGCTGGGGTGCGAGGTCGGGGCCGAGGACAGCGGGCTGCTGTGGTCCGACTGGGGGCACTCGTCCAGGGAGGTCAGCTGGGGGCTGGGGGCCACGCGGCCGTACGTCTGGATGCTCCGGCACGCCTCCCGCGTCTCCACGCAGTCCTGGAACGCGCTCTCCCGCTCGGACTCCCGCGTCAGCGACCGGACCGCCCGCGCCGTCTCAGAGTCCAACTCGGGGCAGGCGGGCGGGTCCGGCCCGGGCCGCGGCGTCTCCGGCGGCGGAGGGACCCGGAGGGGGTCGGGACGTGCCGGGCTGGGCCCGGGGCTGCTCTCCCCTTCGGACTCCGACTCCTCGCCGTGGTCCGACTCCACCACCGCCGCCGCTGCTGCTGCTTCGGGGCACGCCACCGCCGCCGCCGCGTCCGGGAGCGACGACGCTGCGGCCGCGGGATCCGCCGCTCCGGCCTCTGACGCAGCAGCGGGCGCCTCTCTCGTCGCCGCGTCCTGCACGCCCTCCTCCGCGGCCACGGGGCGCGGCACCTCTTCGCTGTGCCGCCCCGGGGAAACCTGCTCCGTCTCCTCTGACTCTCCGTCCCCTTTCGGTTCCGAAGAAACGGAACGCGGCGTGCAGTCGGGCGCGTCCTGTGCCGGCGGCCCGGGGCTCCCCGACTTGTCCTTCGCGATCTCGGAGCTCAGAATGTGACAGTCGTCCTCGTCATCTGCGTCCACATCCTCGACGTGTGTCCTGCGCTCCTCCTCCTCCTCCTCCTCCTCCACTTCTTCTTCCTCCTCTTCCTCCTCCTCCTCCTCCTCCTCTTCTTCATCCTCTTCCTCCTCCTCCTGGTTGTCATGTCTACTGAGGCTGGTCCGCCCAGCATGGGAGCCGGGGTCCGGGTCTCTGGGGGCGGGGGAGTCCGGCTCTGGCTCGCTGTCCTGCAGATTGTCCTCAGCCGGCGCGGGGAGTGGGGCCAGGGGGGCGGCGGCGGAGGGGGCGGCGCCCGGAGACAGGGCCTCCGGCGACCGGGCGGGGGAGCAGGCCAGGGAGGGCGTGGAGGAGGAGGGCGCGGGGGAGGCCGCGGGGGAGGCCGCGGGGGACACCTCCCGCGAGGAGAGGGTCTTCTGCGACGCACCACAGTCGTCTTCGTCTTCCTCGTCGTCGATGTCGTCGGCGGCGGCGGCGGGACTGCCGGGGAGACTGTCCACCACGCTGTCGACTGACGGACTCTGGGGCTCCGACGAGAAGCTCCTCCTCCTCCGCCGCCTCCTCCTGCTCCTGCTCCTGGGGGGCGGGGCGGGGCTGCCGGCGCTCCTGCTGGGCCTGCAGCTCTCCTCGGCGAAGGGGAGGAGCAGGAGGTGCTGCTGCTGCTGCTGCTGCTGCTCCGCCTTGGGCTCCTCGGCCTGCGGGTGGTGCGGCTCCACCTCCAGCGGCGTCTCGGGCGGGGTGTAGAGGTTGAGCTTGAAGCCCATCTTGCGCTCGTTCTTCAGCCGCCACTTGGGCGGTCCCCGCTTGACGCCCTTGGGCCAGCCCTTCTTGCGCTTTACCGGTCGCAGCCGGTTGGCGCGCGCCGACAGCGCCTCGGAGCCTAGCGGGCGGGAGACAGAACGACGCCACGTTAACACCCTGACGCCAAACACACACACACACACACACACACAGGGGGCCGCCAAAACAATAACATCGGTGGTGGAAATGGGGCCGGTGTCACAATGAAGATACCTTCATTCCAGCATTCTCGCTTTTCTTTGTGTAGATTCTTCTCAAGTCGCGGCCGGCCTCTGTGGCGTTTCACCGGCATTACGGGTCTCGGCTCCGGCTCCTCCTCCTCCTCCTCCTCCTCCTCCTCTTCGTCATCCTCCTCCTCCTCCTCCTCCTCGCCGCCCCTGCCCGTGCGCTCCAGGAGGGGCATGGGCCGCTCGTCCTCAGAGTAGTCGAAGGGCTCCTTCAGCACCTCGGTGGTCTCCGAGATGGTCTCCGTGGTGACGCTGCTGTTTATCCGTCTCCGCTTCCGTCCCCTCTTCCTCACCTCCATGCTCCTCTGTAATACACACAAAGCACACAAAGCCAAAGCCAGGGGATGAGATGCGGGGTGCAGAAATAGAACATCGCCCCCTTGTGCTCTCGTCGCACGGATCGACGGGGGAAACGACGTCGGCAGCGTGAATTGAAAACGGCGTCAACGGGCGCAGAAACCACACGTTTTGAGGCTACATGTTTCTGCAGTTTTCCCACAGACGTTGGACCACTGGGCTGGAAAACCACAAGTGAGACAAGGCAAAATAACGTACAACCGCAAGCCATAATATACCCCCCCCCTCCCCCTTTCTCCTAGCCTCCTAGGGGCAGTGAGCCGTGAATGCTCACCATCATTCCCCTAAGAACCAACCACAAACACAAAGAAAACATGTAAAAGCACTACTGGAGACACTACATTAACATCCATTATTTAACAGCTGGTGCAATTCATTAGTGAACTCCGCCCTCTGATTGGCCGAGAAGCAGCGGTCGATTGCTGACGCCGTTCCGGCAACAGGGGGCAGTGTTCTGGAGACACGCACGGCACGGCACGGGAGCTGCAGCCACGAGCGCCACAGCAGAGGGCAGCAGCCTAACCATGACCAATGACAGCGCTATAGGACGCTTCAGCCCCAAACACCCATCGATTCCCGACAGCTAGCGGTAGCAGGATTGCCAACCCTCTCCCCCCCCACCCCTGAATATTCATCCAGCGCCTTCCGTCTCGAACCAGTCCCCCCCCCCAGCCCGCCCACTCGTGATGGGGGGGGGGGGGGGGAATGTGTGATGATAGAAGGCCAACGTGGCACCGCTCCCCATCCCTCCGGGAGAGCCACGGCGTCAGCCCCGCACCGGAGACAGCTGACAAACCCCATCGATTCATCCTTTTTCCTACCGTCCCCCTTCCCCCGCTAAGGTGAGGGAAACGCAGCCGGCGCCGCATCAGGCAGCGTGACGCACCACAGGAACAGACAGATGAAGTCACCTTTCTCTTGGCCGCCAGCATGGCGTGAGCCTTCGTCAGGACGGGCGGCGAGCCATCCGAGGACTCGTCGTCGTCTTCGTCGTCGTTGTCGTCGCGATCGTTCTCGTCCTCGTCCTCGTCCTCCTCCTCCTCCTCCTCGTCCTCCACCTCGCTGCCGTACTCTGGATCGTGGCGGCGGAGGCGGGGCCGGCTCCAGGGCGCGGGGGGCCGGCGCTCGTAGGTCCGGACGGGGACCTTGCAGTGGACCTTGGTGGGCGGGGCCGGGCGGGCGCCGTGGGCCAGCGCCCGGCTCTCCCGCTCCTCCTTCTCCCAGCAGCTGGACTGCTCCCCGAGCCGCTCGGCCTGGGGGGGGGGGGCACAACGCAAGGGGGCATGAGGGCGGTGGGGGAGACTAACACACACACACACACACACACACACACACACGCGCACGAGCGCTGGGGCTAATGGGAAAAGAGGTTAGGCGTTAACGTCCCCACAGGTTCCCCTCCTGCTAATAAGGCGGGCTTCCTGATTGGATGTTTGCACGAGGGAGAGCAAACATCGTTTTTTTTTCGTTTTTTTTCTACCGCTGTTAAGCGACCGTGGAAGGATCGCATTTCATGGAATATTTAGTGCCATCAATTATGTAGTGAACTGATTTAGGCCAATTTTACACAACATTAAATACCAGCTGACTGTTAGCAGGCTCTGCCCATTAATCGCTTTGCTCCTTGAACCCCCCCCCCCCCCCCCCCCCTCCCGCTAATCAAAAAAGGGACACACGGGAACACACAGACACATACACACACACAATCTAAATGCAACAATCCATTATTCAGTTGCGGATCGAGGGGGCGAGGGATGTGATTTGAGGTTTGGCCACGCGACTCACGTCCATCTCGGCCTCCCGCTCCTCCTCCGACAGCGCGGCGTTGTGGGCGGAGACTGGCGTCCACCGCAGGGCCTCGGGGTCCACCTGGTTGAGCCGGGGGTGGGACCTCATCTTGTCCACGTGCCTTTGGATCAGACGCTCCCTCCTGACCAGCACGATCCTGTTGGGTGGGGAGGGGGGGAGTACACAATCAACATGATTATTACATACACGAGCCGCAACGGCCGTAGCCTGTACTATTTAGTCATCCCGAAGACGCCGTCAGTCAAAGCAAAGCGATCCTCTTCAGATCCAAGTCATGGGCCTTATTCTCCGGGTAGCGGCTATCTCGGTCCTAAACGATAGCCGGGACCATAATAATAATAATAATAATAATAATAATACGTTTATTTTGTATAGCGCCTTTCTCACACTTACAGATTCATGAGAGCACACACACAGAGCGAGACGTGCGGACCAGCGGACGTTTAGCGCAGAGGTGGCACCAACATGGCCGCTAGGTGAACTAGTCCCATGAGAGAGAAGGAAGGTGTCTTGTTCGAGCTGGCTCAGCCCCTTACAGATACGCCGCGCGCACTTGATTTGAACCCAGAACCATTCCGGTAAACGCCCTCGTCGTCGCCACAACGACATCCCCTTGGTTCACAGATCGCGTGTTGTTGTTTTTTTAAACCAACGATTAAAAAAAAATAACACACACTTCCCGGGGACGGAAGGTGTGTCTTCCGTCCTCCGTCCTCCGTTCTCCGTTCTCGCGGGGGGGGGGGGGGGGGGGAGGGGCGGCACAGCTTGACTTACTTCTGTCAATATTCTGCGCAATTAATGGATGTGCCGGGTAAAAATACCCACTGGCCTGGATAAGTCACACGGAGCTGGGAAATGGCAGCGCGGCCGCGGCCCAGAAGGGACGAAGAGGAGGAGGAGGAGGAGGAGGAGGAGGTGGGGTGAGAGGAGGACGCAGGGGAGACACTGACCTGCCGTCCTGCCTGTCGACCATGCGGAGCTGCTGCAGCGTGGCGGCCACGTCGTGCGGACACATGCCGGTGGCGCGGCTCATGCCCCGCACGCTGACGCGCCGGCAGGGCTGCGCGTGGAGGTACTCCAGCACCACGCTCTTCCAGTACGCCAGGTAGGACAGGCGACCCAGATCGGACAGCGGCTTCTCCGGGGAGCCCGCCTGCCCTTCCTGCCGGGTGAGGAGGTAACCTGGAACGGGGAGAGGAGAGAGAGAGAGGGCTTTTTAGTCCAACAAGGGAGGCAAGAGCCGGGGGGGGGGGGGGGATGAGGATGAGGATCCCCTCTCGTGACGTCCATATCAGGGCCACGGTGAAAGACGTGAAATGGGGGCTAGGATCGCAGTTTTGAGGGTTAATGGACTGCATTTATAAAACGCTTTTATCCAAAGCGCTTTACAATATTGCCTGACATTCACCCATTCATGCACACATTCACACAGCGACGGCGGAGTCAACCATGCAAGGTTGACAGCCAGCTCGTCGGGAGCGGTTAGGGTTAGGTTCCTCGCTCAGGGACACGTCGACACTCCGCTAGGAGGCGCCGGGGATCAAACCAGCAACCCTGTGGTTACCAGCCAACCCGGTCTATCTCCTGGGCTACTGCCGCCCAGGTAGGCGGGTCTGCTTAGGGTCTGAACAGAGGCCAAGCGAACGCATTTCCCTTCTCCTTCACGCTCCTTCTACCCTTTTTGTCGCGTGGGTACGCTGCTCGTTGGCAAGGAAGACAAAAGGCGATTAAAAGATGGCGAAGGGAGAGGGGGAGGGAGGCAATAAGGAGAAGCAGACGAGGGAACATAAAGGGAGGAAAACGGGTGAAAAAGCAGCTGGATGTCAACGCGCACCAGAGGCTGCACTTAAGCGGCGTAATGAACAGGGGCAAGCGAAAAGTACTACAAGGTATTGTGTGTAATTAGTTTTATAGCAGTCCTGTCAAGGGTCATACATTATTAGCAGCAGGAAATTAATTAAGGCGTTTTAATGTGCGCCCACTACCAGGAAGCACATGACCCGATGCAGAACACATGATATTCCAGTAATCATGACAATATTCATTAGGTGGGCAGAGGAGGAGGAAGGGGGAAGGAAGGAGCCAATGATAACAGACATAAAAAAAACGAATGAATATTCAAATGAACCAATTAGAACAAAAAAAATGCCATTCTCCTTTTGTCCTTTCACGAGTTAATTATGATTAATAAACACAACAAAAAGGGATGCTGGTAATCCTGGGGGTTAACGCATTAAAAAGAGATGCAGAGACTTTTTTTTTTCTTCAGAGTGTGTAACCAATATCTTCTCGCCGTCTCTCTGGCTACCTGAGGCGGCGTTTGTGTGTGTGTGTGTGTGTGTGTGTGTGTGTGTGTGTGTGTGTGTGTGTGTGTGTGTGTGTGTGTGTGTGTGTGTGTGTGTGTGTGTGTGTGTGTGTGTGTGTGTGTGTGTGTGTGTGTGTGTGTGTGTGTGTGTGTGTGTGTGTGTGTGTGTGTCTCCCTGAGAAAACCAGTCTAACAGACAAATCTTAATCTAAACAACTTCCAGCTCCGGTGTTACATTTTCCAATAAAGCCCTCTAAGAGCTCAGAAACTCAGCTGTGCTCAATCTCCCTTAATCCCCGTCTTTGTTATCAGCACACTCTCAATATCACAGTCTCTCTCTCGCGCTCTCTCTCTCACACAAAGTGAACAGGAAATCAAATGCTCCATTACCACTCGCCCGCCCCTCGCTGTCGTCCACTTTTCACTCTCTTCATCACACACACACACACACACACACACACAGTAAAGAGGAAAACCCTTGAACCAATAAAAGTCCTCTGTTGACAAAACTGGTGAAATCCACTGGCTGAAAAACACACGTGCGCACTCACACAAACACACCCAAACACCCAGACGCACACTTGTTTTTGCATTGGCAGGTCATCATGATATTGACACTCCTTGAATTAAATTGAGCGGGAAAGACGGAAGCATCTCAACACCTCATCAGACTTCAGGGGAATGTGAGCCGGGACTTGAGGGCCATACTTAAGATGGCTGATGCTTATCATACTTTAAACACACCCACACACACACAAACACAATAAAAGGATCTCATCGCAAGTGAAACCTGAATGCATAAGTGTTACACAGGCAGTCTCTTGATTGGCCAATCCAAACAAAAAGCACCTTGCCCCAGGAAATATCTCCATGGTAAAGATCAAGTAGCGGGAGGTAGTGGTGGTGGGTGGTGTGTGCGGGGGGGAGATAAAGGCGCTGTGTGTGGTGGTGTGTGTGCCGTGTTATATGCATTAAAGAACTTACTGAAATCGATAAGGAACCGTCCAAATCCTTGCCTTTGGTACTGAGGCATGATCATTATGCAGGAGACGTTGTACTTCTGCTGGCAAAGCTTTTCCTGAGGGAAGGGGAAACAGATCAAGTATGTCAGAGCTCTGCTGAAGCTGGCAATTTACTGCACCTGCCATTGTCCTTGTCTGAGACACGCGCACGGCGCGCGCTCGTTCACACACACACACACACACACACACACACACACACACACACACACACACACACACACACACACACACACACACACACACACACACACACACACACACACACACACACACACACACACACAAAACGCTGCGTAGACACACACACGCAGTGATAATCTTTCCTCTAAAAAAAAAAAAACATCAACCTGGGAGAAAACCATTAAATTAACATTGCAGAGTTTGTGATATTGATTTCATGCTCGGCAGGGGATACTCGATATGTTTCGTGATCAAAAATAAATCCATCCACACACACAGACACACACGCGCAATTCCACAAGGTCTTACCTTGGAGAAGTAGCCCACCAGGTGACAGCCTTTGTTGTCGTTCTGGGTGAGGATATAGAAGAGGAAGGGCTCCACATCATAGTACAGAGTCTTGTGGTCCAAGAAAAGCTTGGCCAGCAGGCAGAGGTTTTGGCAGAAGAGTTTGCTGACATTTCCATCCACCTAAGCGGAGTGAGGGGATCAGACAGACAGCAATAAAAAGCTAAGCGAGCGGACATTGTTCAAACACTTGTATTTCCCCTCCCCTTCCCGCCCCACTCCAAGAATCCAATTGGTTGGGACTTCGCACACAGCATACAGTTCATTGGCAGGAAGGTGTCGGTGGGAGGTGCTAAGGTGGGGTGGGGGCTGACCTCAAACACCGAGAGGTCATCCTTCCGGTAGATCTCGTTGGCTGGTGGGTGGAACCAGCCGCACTTCTTCGCGTGTCTCAGGAGAATGTTCTTGCTTCTCATGTACTTCAGACAGAACTCGCACAGATAAAGCTTTTGCAGTCTGGGTGGTGGGAGGGAGAAGGGGGAGGGGAGGGAACAAGAAAGAACAGTCAGTTCTGCTCTATGATCAGGGGAATTACT
>NC_140291.1:3408432-3468074 GCF_964030765.1 Micromesistius poutassou | reverse complement strand
TTTTCCGTCGTCTCCCTTTCTTGCCTCCATATTTTTTTTTCTTCCTTTTTTTCGTTTTTTTTTTTTTTTTTTTTAACCACACACGTGGCGTCTAAGAACAGTATCAAACATCTGAGCGGCTAATTACAGATAATTTGATCTTAATGAGGCAGAAACAGTCGCGGCACTCGTTCTAATGGAAGCAATCCATGAAAGTCATGTAAAAGCATGCCTTGGCCCTCGCCGGGGCTGCGGCGGCTGGTTGTAAAACAGCTGTTTTACAGTGAGCGCACAATTTGTGTACACTATAAGCGGTTAATGAAAACCACCTCCGTGTACTTAGTCAAATTTGAGCTATAAAAATGTCACCGGGCGAACAATTCCTTACGGCATTTAAATAATTGTTCAAACACAAAGTGGACTCCTTCGGCGAGGTAATTTTATGGAGGGGGGGGGGGGCCACCTCGCAATTTTATTCCGCCACAAAAGGAACGGGCGACGGGGGGAAAAAAAAAAAACGCAGACAAACGGCGGCGGGAAAAAAAACGGCTGATCTTTGATCCACTCTCGCTGGCGTGCGTCACGCCGCGCCGGTGCGCTCTGAATAGAGCCGAAATTACTTAGCTTATTTCAAACCATAATGGCCACTTACTGGGCATTTGCCCTTCTTTTGCCCATTACGGCTCGCGCTCGGTTCAGATCCTCCTCGCGCACGCTCCCCGTTTCCATGGCGCTCCTCCTCACAAACACCCTCGAGGGGTGGGGGGGGGGGGGGGGTCGGTCTCTCACGAGGCGCCCGCACAGACGGATCCTAGCACAAGACGCGCTCAGTGACGCGGACTCCAGCCACAAGTACTCGGGCGTTTGTCCTGACTTATTATCCGTTAAAAACCCCATACGTTGGCCTGGAGCTGCTTTCGGTGCCGGACTGCGGAGCCGTGCTCTACGGACGACTATGGAAGGGCTTCTCCGTGTCGTCTCGTTGACCGAAGCCAACGCCGGAGGCCCCCCGAAACTTACCACTGCTGCCACAGTCGGCGCAGGACAGCAGCTCCTCGGGTTGCTTGTCCCGGTTTGACTCCCGCGTCCCCAGACAGAAGCTGCATATGGGTATGGGGTCCACTCGGAGCTGGGTAGTAGGGGGAAACACAAAGAAACAGAATTGTTTAACACAGGAGAAATCAGAATCCAGGGGCGGCTGGCAGGTGTCAAGGCTAGGAGTGTGTGTTTGTTTTGGGGGCTGCTTTCTTTTTTGTCATCTCGTCATCAGTGAAACCATGGGGCATGCTGGTCGTCTGCTAGGGCATGACCGTGGTCCAGGCTGGAGAGGCGTTAAGACAGAGTTTGTTTCTAGGATTTGAATGGAACAGACCCTAGCGGCAGTGCTGGCCCTGTGAACAAGCTCGGAGAATATTAACGAGAGTGAAGTGAACTCTCCCTGATTCAGGTTCTCTCAGCCTGGATCTGAATCATTAACCAGTCTCACACACAGTGGTAGCGGTGTACGACAGACTCTACCTTGTTTCATCTACTTCGTCAGAACGCCGCGATCCCACAGTTTAAGGGCTTTAACGAAATACCGCCTCAAAATAGTGCTTGCACGACCAGGATTAACCACCACCGTCGATATGTTAATACCATCAAAAAGAAACTGGGAAATATTGACATCAATAATAAAACGTGCACTTGCATGTCGCTGCACAGGCCCTCAGTACTGCGAATGTGAGAACGGCTCAGATCACACAATCTAAGTCATTCGGAGAGCACAGAGCCAGGGTGAACGCTGCCAAAATATGAACCCGTTTGAGGGATCAGTGACAGTTTGAGGGATATCTGCTTAGATTGCACTCTAGTCCAACTCGGTCATGAATGATTAGAAAAAAAAACAGCACACTCCCATTACACAGATCTTTACGAGGCCGTATTCAAAGTGCTCTGCACCACCACGCGGTGTTGCCAACACAACACTTGAAGCGCAGCGGCACTGCAAACACCGGCCTGCTGGAGGAGCAGCAGAACACCGAGCACAGCTGCCTGCTCAGGCAGCAAGAGGAGGAGGAGGAGGAAGAGGAGGAGGAGAAGGAGGTTCATAAAAAAAAAAACACTCACGAGCTGGGGCTATAAACAAGGCCCCTCATCATCATCCCAGACCTCATCAATTGACAGGGGGTCTATGGAAGACACACACCCCCCCCCCCACTGGGGAATCCCATCATTAGTGCTCAGTCTTGTGACGCAGAGCACGATTCTAAGCGACCCCATCTCCCCCCACCCCCAAACACACAACCCCAACCTGTGTCTCTGACCTCCACCTGACCTGCAGGTGCTCTGCCGCTGCGCTTCTCCCCCCCCCCCCCCCCCCGCCAGGCACGGGACAAGGTCATCCATTCTACCGCTGCCGACAGTATCCCAGTGGAACCCACAGTGGAAGATTCACCACCACCAACACCACCACTATCACCACCACCACCACCCCCACCCCAGTACAGATCCAGCTGGAGCGTGTTGTGTTTCCCCCCCCCCCCTTGTGGTCATAGCACAGTTATGATTGATATGGGGAAGCGGAAGCCGTTTACAGCAATGTCGGTGATTAGGGTATCTGTGGAACCGCTGTATAAATACTGGGAGAACGCACGCTTGCATTAGTGGCTCATTAATGCTCACACAAGACGTGAATATAAACATGGCCGTTGATAAAACTGCTAGGCTACGCCGCAGAGCGATGGGTGGCCTGCGGAAAACGACCGAAATATCAGGAGGGATGGAAAAAGTTACAAAAAAAGATTTGTGCTTTGTCGAGCACACAGGGTCAATAAACAGAAACTAAACGAAAACGCAACCGAAACTGAAACGGCCCCCAGAAGACGACGTGTGACTCTTTCTACTTTCTATCCGAGTCCAGAGCTACGGGCGAACAACAGGGTGTGTTATCTGACCTCAAGTCGGGCCACTTTGTCAGTATGTCACACAAAATAGATCTGAAACCAAATGCAAAACTCAAAGAAAGCCCGGCATTCAAATTTCCTTAACACTCGCAGCCGATGCTGCGGTTGGATACAAGGCCTTACTGTTGTGCAAACAGTATGACAAATAGAGCCAGCCGGCCAGGGAAGAACAAGGGGCGGGAGAGGGGAGATAGCCGCCAGATCTTGGGCAAAGGGGCTCTAGATAAGCTCCTTTGTTGACCCAAGTAAGTGCGTGACTCGGGAAGAAAATCTGTGGCACTAGAGATACACATTATAGTTCATGAACTGTATATCATATACAGTGGGTGCATGAATGTGATTTATATATTTATAGGTAGCATATATATATATATTTTTTTTTTTTGGCCTAGGTTTTCTTCTCAGAAACAAGTTGGACAACGCAACGAGGAAAAGCCTTTAAGTGAGCCCACGGTGCACAAGGTGTACGAGAACATCATCGGAAAAACAGCAAAACAAGTCCATCCGCTTCCCCTCAAAACAAATTGATTTGTTTCTGGCTGCTACAGTGTGTACAGAACCCGGAATAGAAGGATCATATCAATAGTAAATATTAAGGAGGCAGAAGCAGTGCCCACATGCAGCATTTACAAGCTGCACCAACAGCTACTATGTGTACGTTTACTTTGATGAAACACCGAGGATTGACGGGAAACTGTAACTGAGTCTATAATGAAAACAACAACAACAAAAAGTCTAACCCAGACCCCAAAGGAGGACTCTAATGGAATGAATATTTTTCGGTATGGGGAGTCAAACAAACAGGAATGTCCTCAGAAACTGAGACAAACACAAAACAAACAGCTTGAAGAGTTGCTACTGATTAACTTTGGGATTTCAAATTGAGTACATTACAGGAAATTACACTGCTTCAAGAGCTAGCTGTCGTGAGTAAGGGCTGGGGGTGGAGTCCTATTAGAACAGTGCTCACACAGAGAGAGAGATAGAGCTGGGTGAGAGAGAGAGAGAGAGCTGGGTGAGAGAGAGAGAGAGAGAGCTGGGTGAGAGAGCGAGAGAGACCGAAAGAGAGACACAGAGAAAGAGAGAGACAGACAGAGAGAGAGAGAGAGAGAGAGAGCTCAAGTGGTTGCATAACACAGGCAGGAAGAAAAAAAAAATCCCATTCCTTGCCTTTGTTCCTGCCAGTCTCTTCAGAATCAAAATATTCTCCTAAGCAAGACTGTTCTTTTCCCCTAAAGTACCTCACACACACACACAGACACACACACACACACACACACACTTTGGGAGAATTCAAGTTCAACTGGATGGTTATGTCAGTCAATAAGCACTATATAGAAAAAAGTGGGCCCTCTTCTTTTGCTCTGCAAGGACTCTTAACAAGGACAGTTTCTCTTCAGAGCGTACAGTCTCAAACTCTTGTCCAGACCACAAAGTCACAGTTGTGGCTTGAGTATCAAGCTGTCATTTCCTGATTATTCACTGTGAAAGTGGTGGGCAGGACAGCAATCTCTCCAGTGACTGACATTATACACCATTTGATACCCCGAGCCTAATCTATCAAACCACACTTGAATTCAATAGGCCTCTCGATGTGATCTGCATGGGATTTGGATTCACAACTAAATCTCCGAGCCCCTTTCCCATGGCATTGGACCGAACCGATTCGAGCGAAAAAAGAAAAAGAAAAAAAAAAAGAAAAACGTTGCTGTACTCAATGACATCTTTAAAATGTCAAGCCCCGTTAAAAGAATCTGCCGTCACTAGTGAGAACGTGTTCGTCTCCCAGTATGCGTTACCACGGCCGAGTGCCAACTGAAACGCAAAACCTTTTCGGACGGCAACGTCAGCAGGAAACAAAGCAGTCTCCAAAAGTTCTCCTCTCGGCCGTCTCCGTGATCACAAAGGTCACGGCGTCACCAATGAAAAAGGAAATAAAATTTAAAAAAAGGGTTGGCCTCCACTAAAGAACCACAGGGAACGACACCGAAACACTGGTAAACACTGGTTCTGCAGCAGTGCCTGATTGGACCAGGTTAAGGTTAGGGTCAGTAGGTCAACTGCTCCGGCACTGACCTGGAGAGAGGTTGCTCTCCCTTAGGTGTGATTTTAGTTTTTGGTTACCCTTCAATACTATAAGCCTGGTTTCCTACTCTAAAAGACTATAAGCCTGGTTTCCTACTCTTCAATACTATAAGCCTGGTTTCCTACTCTAAAAGACTATAAGCCTAGTTTCCCACTCTTCAATACTATAAGCCTAGTTTCCCACTCTTCAATACTATAAGCCTAGTTTCCCACTCTTCAATACTTAGGCTTAGTTTTCTACCCTTCAATACTATAACTTAGCTTCCTCCTGCTCTTCAATAATATCTGCCCCGTTCCATAGGATTCAATAATTTCAGCCTAGTTTCCGACTGTTGAATACCAAGCCTAGTTCCCGACTCTTCAATACTAAAAACAGGGTTTCCTACTCTTCAATACTATAATGGAGTTTTCCCACTGTACTATACTGGCCTGGGTGGACGCGGTTCGACTCTCTACGGCAGCCCAGCGTGGTCAGGATTTGCATTTCCATTACAACAAGGCGTCCCGCTTGAAGGTGTGTCTTTATCTGATGACGTGCCCGTTTTGAATCGATGACACCACAACATACACACACTCGTATTGCTTATTTTGAGACATTTTATATATTTGGGTCGTTTCAGACTGACGGCGACACAGAGAATGACATCCGCAATGACAAATTCAGTTTGACGTTCAATATTCCCCCTGTTGCTCTCTGATCTCAATAGCTCAATGAGAGCCGATTTATTTCAGCAGAGAAGTCCTGTTTTCACATCTATATCAGCGGTCTAATAGAGTGAAATATTGTCCAATGTCCAGTCTTTAGACCAAGCCTAATCTGAAAGAAATCTGTCATGTTTAAACAAGCTATTATGTTTCGCAAGAGAATATCGTCAAATTAACATCAGCAGGGCGCGCTTCTCTAAAACCTTCATTACCCTCTTTAATTATGCTTATATAGTTATAAGAACCAACGAATAATAATAGAATCAAGCTGTAGCAAACTCTTGCCATACACTGCATGAGTGGATATGCGTTTATTGTATTTTTAATAGGTCTATATTCCTACAATTTAGGAGTCAATTTCTCGCTCCGAACAGCACCCTGGGGTGCAGCCCACTTGGGGGTGGGTCAAGCTCTCTTTGGCCCGACCTCAGAGATGGTCCATCTCGGGCGTGGCTCGGCTCGTTTAAACTGGTAGTGGAAAGTAAACGCAAATCAGCACGGTATGGTACGGCCAAAAGTGCTAATGAAAAACACCATAAGCTTGGCTTCCTGCTCTTCCATACTATAAGCCTAATTTCTTGCTATTCCATTAAACCAGCCTAGTACCCAACTTTACAACACTAAGAGCCCAGTTTCCTATTCTTCAATACTATAAGCTTAGTTTCCTACCCTTCACTACTACCAGCGTAGTTCCCTAAACTTCAGTACTGCCTAGTTTCCCAGTCTTAAAATTATATAGTCTGAAGGAACCTAGTTTCCTCCTCTAAAATACTAGTTTCCTACTCTCAAATACTGCTTAGCTTCCTACAATGCTATTAGCCTAGTTTCCAACTCTTCGATACTATCAGCAGTGTTGCCTATGATCATCAGCAAGGTTCCTGCTCTTCAATACTTCCTTCTAACCTTCTCTTTAATACTGCCTAGTTACCTGGGCTTCAATATTATCAGAGTCAGTTCCCTACTCTTCAATACTATAAATAGTTTCATACTCAATTCTGGCTAGTTTCAGACTCTTCAATAATAAGCATAGTTTCCTACTCTTTATACTATAAGCCTAGTTTCCTACTCTTTACTGCCTTGTAACCGTTTCAATATTGAGTCATTTTCTACTTTTCAATATAGTGCATAGTTTCCTACTCTTCATCATTAACCTACTTCCAGACTCTCTGATAATAAAGCCTTTCTTACTCAATACTAAGCCTAGTTTCCTAATCTTTAACACTTACCCTGATTTATTCTACTCTTCTATACTATCAGCATAGTTCCCTACACTTCAATAATCTGCCTAGTTTCCTACTTCTCAATACCGAAAGCCTAGTCTCCCAGTCTTCAACACCACAAGTCTAGTCTCCTGCACTTTACTGACTTGACCTGTGAAAAATCACCAGATTCATCAAGCCTCGTTTCCTTCCACCGCTCTATGAATCATATTCAAATGGCCCTGGGCTCACCGGATAGACTCATTGTTATATCACCCAGACTTAAATGATTATTCAGTCCCACTGCCAAAGCTTTACTATGATTGAGATTAAAAAGCGGCAGAGAACAGAGGGTAGATGATGTGTATAATGGCGTGGCGGCAGAGGAGGAGGTTGCGGTGGCGGAGGGGCGGGGGGGGGGGCCAAGGCTGGCCTCACCTTGTCTCTCTCGTGCGGCAGTAGCGTCACCGACGGCGACACGACCAACGGAGAGCCGCCCGCGAACCTCAGGCCCCGGGCCTCGGCGTTCCCGAGGGTGAGCTTGTAGCGCGGGCCGTTCTTCAGCAAGCGGCCGTTGTTGACCGACTTCTTGGCCGCGAGCCGCAACCTCTGCTGGAAGGCAGGGTTGTCGGCGACGGGCGTCAGGTCGCCCTGGTTCCGCAGGTACCTCTCGATGCTCTTCAGCGAGGAGCCGTGGGTATCATCCAAGCCCTCGATCGCCCTCCTAATCACTTTATTCCAATCGATGTGCCGCAGGTCGCTAGAATTCCATATAGATCCTTTGGACGGCGGCGGCGGCGTTGGCGGGGGTGGCGGGGGCGGCGGCGGCGGCGGCGTTGGAGGGTCTTCGGGCGGCTGCGGCGCGGGACGCCCCAGGGGCCCGGGGTCCTTGTACGACGCACTCCCCTTGTTGGTGACTTTGAGGATGGAGCCATCCTGCACACTTAATTCCAACTGCTCGAGCACGGTGCGCTTGTCCAGGCCGTGCGAGGTGGCCAACGCATGGCAGATCCTCTCCTCCGAGGGCCTCTGCTTCTGCCTCTTTATCTTCTGTATCGCTTCCAGAATCCACTCCGTGTACAGAGGGTTCGCGAGTTTCACCATGGTTGAGTGATTAGAAACGCCAAGAGGCGAGCCATAAAGATCCCCCTTTTCTGCTGCAAAACATTTGATACATCCACATGTTCGAAACCCAGGATCAGCTGCTTAGGTTCCACCACAGCGACATTCCAGGTAGGTGTCTCACGTCGAACTTGACAAAGAGGTGGCTCGTGTAAATTCCACAATGGTTACCATACATCACCTGGGGCTTGATTGTTATTCCAGACGTAGATCTAGAAAGATAAAACATACAATTACGTTAGACAGCCTTTTTGTAACACATGATATATGATATGACACATGATGTCAACAATGCTCCAGTTCAACAGTTATACCGTTTATCTATTCCTTTTTTTTTTTTAAATGGTAATTTTGTTATAATTTGCTATCCACATTGGCACACTGACTATGGCCATTTGTAAACTTGAAATAAAGAAGAGTAGTCCAGTGGGATTCAGAACTTCTTGTGTGGAGTAAAACATGAGAACCACATGGGTCAAAACAAACGCAAGAAATAACGGTTTAATCCATAGTTAAGTGGTTAAGTGGTTTAATCCATAGTTTGAAACCATAATAAGCACACAAAAAAATCTGACCTCCATTTTAAATCAATTTTATGGTTAACACTATAGGCTACACTTAGTGTATAAAACAGCGACGACAAGCCCCGCAATACCTGCACTAAAAGTATCCGACTTGGCTTCACACTTCATAATCACTGCCATCCATTCGCCACACGCAACTACACCATAACCGCGAGAAATACAAAAACAAACCAGCGAGACTCAACCAGTGACAAAGTTGAGTTGTTACTAGAAAGCACGCCACTTTGACAGCTTCACATCAACGTAAGGAGCAGTGGACCAGCCTCGGGTCTTAATGACAGCTGCGTACCATCAACGTTGGCTTTTGACAGCTGCCGACTGATGTTTATGGGGCGTCTGCGAACCATTATCCGGACTCCGGCGCGACGCGAACAACGACACAAATAAACACGCAACGAACCCGGAGCGGTGGCCGCTGAGCGGAGCGGATCATGATAATGTGGCCCGTGTTACTGATGTCACCTAAACAGTCGCCATTTTGTTACAATGTTGTAGTTTACATGAATCCGACATGACGCTGATTACAATCCAATGGAGTGTCATTAAACCTTACCTACACTAATGTGCCCTCCCTAGCAACTTCAATATTGGCTGTGAGGACGAGATCCGATTTCTGGTTTGATAAAGCACATGTCAATCTTTATGTATGAGCTCACGCTAAATGGCACGGCACTGGCTGAGTGATCTGTCACTTTACTCGCTTGACCCGCCTCTTAAGGTGCCTGGTGTAATAAAGTGATATAATTCACCGCGATCACTTACGCTATTTGGATTTCACATGTCTGACATAAAACGGGCTTTTGTAGAGTGGGTTTATGAGTCAGATTAGACCGAAGTGGAAAACATAATAATTACAATGTCACGTAAAATGAATGTCATTGCAGAGCGCATAAGACCAGACCACCTTTACTTAGATTCTTCCTTGAAACAGTTGGCTACACTTGAAAGTGATTTGGATCATTTTAGACTTTAATTGGCTGTTTGTTAAATCCAGTATTTGTTTGCATAAAACCTGCAAAGGGCTTAAGCATTGATTTAAAGAGGCATGCCTTCTCGATGCTTAGTCGTGGTATTTAGATGGCTGCAGGCGAAAATGTGCGCAAAGCGATCGCCTGTCGTTTAGCTCCTCCGACAGCTCCAACATCCTCCCCGTTGAATATGTTCGCCTACAACGCTATTCGGTCAATATTTGACATTGAAACTACACATTCCCCCATCACAATAAACGCTCGATAAAACCACCGAGTGTCTGTCCTGAAAATGGTGTCCCTGTGCGCTTAACGACTGGAGAGAGGAGGGGAAAAAAACATTTTCACATCGCCAGTAGAACAGGCAGAATAAAGCCACACAACCTTCAAATGACTAACTACCAAACATCACCGATGGCCCGAAAAATAACGAGCGATCGGAGAAAATATGCGCTGCAAGTTCCTCAAGTATTTCAAGAGTAAGATCCTTCATCGCTGCACCTCAATTATGTCTCGCTAGTTTCTTGCTCCCATTTCTCAATCGCTCCGTTTTCATTTTTCCACACATTACAAAATATACAACCGAGCCGACTTGGGTTTCGCTAGATGGTCCACTAGATATTCAGCCGCTGCGGGCGAAGAGGCAACAACAAATTACGCAAGTTTTATGCAAGGATGATCATATAACTAGTGTGGAAAAAAGGCAAGAGGCTGCCCGTAAATATTTGCTTGTAGTTACCTCTTTAAGTTTTCCCTCTGCTACTCCTCTTCATTAGTATGATGATTGAAACGTCGATGGATAAACACACCGCCACATATCCATTTGATTCTGTTGCACTTGATTTGTAATCGAACGCTAAAAGCCCGCGCCGAGACAGAGAGGGACCTGATAACAACTAATTGAAAGGTTAATCTACATAGCAGCCTGTGACAAAGTGGTACCCTCCCCCCTTCTTCTTCACTGTAGACATCCCTACTTCAGTGTAGTGGAGCGGACCGTCGCCCCTTTAGTGCGCTGCTACAATGATACTGTCAATTTCACTTTTTTTTTATATCAACATCTCTAGTGATGAGCTTGGGGGAATGGCACGGCGCAAAAAAAAATACTTACAGTTGACTCTTGTGATCTTGTCGTGGTCTTTCCATGTAGCAGTTTTAATGATTTTTTTTTCTTCTCCAACATAGCTACTGTGCTGTAAAATGGCATGTTATGCGTGGGAAATAACTTATATACAGTTAAGTTGTGTGAGGTGTCAAGGGAGAGTAGTGTGTTATTTTTTTTTTTCTAAGAAGGTATTTAAAAACGATTTTATGGCTATTGAAAATACCCCATGTGCACTATTTAATATAAACTATAGATTTAGTTCCATCATGAACTAATTAATGGACCACAGCCAAAATAGCTTGTAAACAGTGTTCACTAAATATGTTTTATTTCTCCTTTTGTTTACGATGTCACGGCGCATTTACGAGTGATAGTATGTTCACTTAATATGCAGTAACACACCAGTAATCTGGGACAGCTGTTTCCATAAGATTATAACACATTAGTTAACTTCAAATGACTCATGGAGCCCAAACATCTGATCTTTCAAAACAAAAGTGTTTGTTTTCAAGTATATTTCAGTTGGATGACTACACACAAACAAAATGCATTGTTGCATGCATGTTTACAACATGCTCAAATTCCAGCTTTAAGTAATTCTGCCCCCCCCCCCCCCCCCCCCCCACACACATTATCTTAATGACCTTGTGTCTTCAATTTGCTAAATTTTAACATAAAAAAGGTTTCCCCCTGCTTGGAAAACCACACTCTCTCTACCCATGTCTCTCTCCCACACACACCGTGACTTGTATTCCAGGCTGTGGTTGTACCCCATGTGTGGCATTAATGGACACGCTAAGTGACAGGAAATGCAAATTCAGAAAGAAAAAAAAAGAAAAAAAATCTGATTGTGAGAATTCATTTGGTTATTTAGTCGCTGAACAAATCCGCCTGTGTCTCTGCAGTCATTGCCACCCTGGGCCCCAGCAGGTCCTTCAGTGCTGCATGGGTCCAGGGCTGACTTGAACTGGAGCATGTGCCATCGCAATCTGCCCATCCCCCTCCCAGCCCCCTGCCAACTGACACACTGGTGTTCCCAAACACTGATGCCCATCTGCGGGACAGAACACCGGCCAGGTCCCCACAGTCACTTCTCCCTTTTTTTCTTTTTTTTTGCCGGCCTTTGAAGGAATAAAGAAAACGCAGCATGTTTGCTTGAGAAGACGAGTGAAAGGCGAATATGAGAGGAGTCGTAGGGCTATTCAAATGCAGAGTTGTGGGCTGTAAATGGCCCCTGCGTTCTTAAAACGGACAATATCATGCTATCTGATGATACATGAGAAGAAATGTACTTTATCCTGGCGATAAAGGGGTTAACGTTTTAACAGCTGTAAATTTAATTCAAAACAAGGGTTTGTTGTTTACTTTAAAAAACAAAGTGAGAAATATGCTTTGCGTTTTCCTTATTGTGGCAGCCATTCTCATTACTTAATCATGGCTGCCTCTTTTTGTGTTTGTGTTTTGCCATCTGTCATCTTGAGAATCAAATGAACCAGCTGCCACGGAGTGTGATCTCGCCCAATCAGAAATGTGGTCCTTTTCAAAGCGCATCTGTGTGAAACCTTAAAAATGGTGATGAACAAAAGTTTCTCAAAGTTGTTAATACAATTTTGGCTGTAGAATGTTTTCACCCAGATGCCCCTGTTTAGCATATATGCATAATTAATGCCCCTATTACAAAGAGAAAGGTAGTTCTCATACTGGGGGGGGGGATTATCTATCCTAAAATGTTAACCATACCGTTAATAATAAAAAAAAAAACTATGGGAAATATAGCATGTTATCCCCTAGTGCTTTACACATACACACCATGAGGAGGGACACAAGGGCGCTAAACTTTCTTTAGAGCCACGGCACTTGTGTTGGCCCACACTCGGTGGGACGGGCCCCTTTCTCTCCCCCCTCTCTGATCTTTCTTTACCCCCCTCCCACCCCCAGCGACAGCCCTGCTGGGTACGAAGGATCACCCTAATTTTCACCCCCCCACCCTCCCCCCACCCCCCTCCTGATGATTGCCATGAAGAACCCCAGCCCCCACCCCTCCCGACCACCACCTAATCCCCTGAGAAGAAAACCCTCCCCCACCCACTTTCTATACCCTTGTAACAGAGACCCAGGCGCTGGCCAGTGTCCGGTTGGGGGTCCAGTTAGGTGGGGGGTGGGGGGTGGGTGGGGGAGAGAGTTCATATATATTTTTTGGCTTGCATTTCACCTTCTTTGGCAATGTAAATGTTTGTTTCCCATGCCAATAAAGCTTTTTTGAAGAGAGAGAGAGAGAGAGAGAGAGAGAGAGAGAGAGAGAGAGAGAGACCATGTTCTGGCAATAGCCGGGTTAAGCTGTCCCATTATTTTGGACAGAACTGAAGCTCATTAGTATGGATGAAGTGGTTAATATTTGAAAACAGGAGATAAGGAAGAAACAGACGCCCAGTGTATTGGCAAAATTGATTCAGTTTCTGGCACTCGGATATTTGCAAAGAAATATTTATTTAATGCAAAACTTTTCAAAAGTAAAATACTAGAGCACTTTTCAATAAGTTACTTTAATCATGGTGGGGTTAAGACTTAAAATGATTAGTATAACTATTATATATGGTTATATATTGTTTTATTTGCATTAGAAAACCAAAATATCGTCAGAATTATTTGGCTCCAGTTGGATGGTTGTTAGAGATAGCGG
This sequence comes from Micromesistius poutassou, assembly GCF_964030765.1. NCBI lineage: Eukaryota > Metazoa > Chordata > Actinopteri > Gadiformes > Gadidae > Micromesistius > Micromesistius poutassou. Next base: position 3,454,702 of record NC_140291.1, on the reverse strand, counting down.
CGCGGCCCGCTTTAGCGCCGGGGGCACGAGAGCCGAGAAACAGTGAGAACAGGCAAACATACTACGTCAACAAGTTAATAAACGGTCATCAATTGCATCTATTGAGCTGCGAACTGAAGTAACGGTCTGCACATTCAAGGTCTCGAGGCCAACTGTTAGTCCCACGGCATCGCTGTGACGCAAAATGAAAACGGAAACAACCTGAGCATAAACTATTCATCAGCTGAAAACGCCCAAAACAGTTGCGCTCGTGGACATCAATGGAAGTCTGGTTTCTCCGGGAAGGTGCAGCCGACCCGTTGGATGATGACGTTTGCCGCGTAGTGCCCCGCCCGGATGCACTCCTCCAGCGGGCTCTCCATCACCAGCTGGGACAGGAAGCCTGCGAGGGGATGGAGGAGATGGTGCGGCATGGTAAACGCTACAGTTCTATGGGTTCGGTTGTGGGCGGGTCACACAAATCAGAAACTCAAGGATTAATGAGATTCTCAGACGTGCTCGAATATGTAATCTGGGTGAACGGAGGCGTTTCACTATCTTTCGCTTCGTATTTGGTTTTTTTTCGACCAATCGCGTTGCTGGATGGGCGGGGTTCTGTAAGTGCGAGTAATTGGTAAACACAAACTTGGCCAGCAGTAGTTAACTGTTAAAAAGGATGGCTAAAGGTTTCAATCAACACCTTGTAGACTGGCCACAGTAGAAACCCAATTATTAAAATTCTGTCTAATATTTCTGTAACAACACAAGGCAAAACTTCGCCCCTTGCAGTTTTTGGTTTTCAGCCCAGGCTGCCCCCCTTCCCCCCCCCCCCCCCCCCCCCCTTTCCCCCCCCGCCCCCCCCCCCTTCCCCCTGCCCTTCTCCCCACACAAGAAGTTCTGCTTTAACATAGTAAGACTGCTGGTTCCAAGATTAGTAGTCGGCTAACTCACAAGTTTAGCATGTGGCTAATAGGCTTGGGATTGTGAATGTGGTACAATAATTGGTGGGTAGAGATTGAGGGGAAAACAAAAAGAATAAAAGTCACTTTAATGTGAAGGAGAGACGGACACAGTCACGCATAGACGCTCTCCATCAGAGGTTAATTGGGGGACGTATTGCAGAGGGAATTGTTTGTGTGCGTTTTGGGTCAAACTTCACCTCCCACAAAGGCATCGCCGGCGCCATTTGTGTCCACGATGGCGCTCTGGTCAATGTCCACAACAGGAAACGTGGTCACCTTGTCACCTGTGGTAGGGAACAGAGGAGAGCGTTTATTAAACTCATTGCTATCTTTGCCTCGGCGCGTTAAATTATTCACGCTCCCTGTCTGCGTGGTTACATTGTAATTTGTCGGGTAACTTTCCTTTAGTTAAAAGGTCATGTGTTTCTCCATTAAATCAGGAGACACAGACAAGGTTTGTGGCTGCTACCAGGAAGTAGACTACTGCAAACACTTCATTGTGCGCATTAACATGCAGGCAATACATTTTTTAGAACCTGACTAGCATTCGTCCATTTATTCTAAACAAGCATTTTCACACGATGATACTGAGTGTCCGGTTGGATGTGCTATTGGAAAGTTGCCTTTCGACAAGATTGAGCTCTCCAAGTGCACGGGCGACGCGGGGAACCCACAGTAGTTAAAACCATATTCAATTCAATACGCTTTCCCATCCGACATGAAACAAATGTGTTAATGAAACACCTAGGTGTCAAAAATAGCCCAGAGAACACAAACACAAACAAACAAACACTCAAACAAACAGTTTGTTTGAGCCCGTAAGCGTTGCCCTGTTGAAGCACCTCGCGTGTTTGTTACAATCAACAGAAAAGTGTATGCACAAAAGTGGACGTCAATATCAAGATGTGTAGGCCGTGTATTAATTACACGGCCCACACATCTACCAACCTTAAGATAATTGATACAGCATGGGCGGAGGAGGATTCAGGAGGAGGAGGATTCAGGCAACAATGCCAGAAAAGTGACATTGTTCGATTTCAAAGTGCATCCTATTTTAAGTGATTGATCCTCATCTTCAATGGATTAAATTGCCTGAGTGATCAGTAGCACGTGCACTTCAAAAGGCACTTCGAGAGAACGAGAGAGAGAGAGAGAGAGAGAGAGAGAGAGAAAAAGAAAGAAAAAGGCAGAAAATAAACAAATCTACCAGATGACAAAGTCTCGAGGTGTAGAATGACATTAAATCAGCAACTTATGTCAGAGCAATGTAAACCACACACACACACACACACACACACACACACACACACACACACACACACACACACACACACACACACACACACACACACACACACACACACACACACACACACACACACACACACGCACGCACAATCTTCAAACGGGCCGAGGGCTTCTGGTGCTGTCGTGAACCTTGAGGGAAGGTGCGGGAGACAGAAAGCGGAGTGGTGGATGAAAGGGGCAGGAGGGGACTGACAGACCTCTGGCAGCGGATGACCGGGGCGCTGGCTTTAAGCAGACAAGAGCGAGCAAAAAAATGTATCTTCAAAAAACGACTACGAACAAAGTCGTTTAATGAGACCGACCCGCCGACCCCCGGCGTGTTTCCCGCCCCTGTTTTTTTGTGTGCACCGTAGAGGTTTCTTTCCCGCCTTATCAATTTGATAACTTTTTTTCCGTGAGCCGGCTCCACGCCGCTAATTGGCGCAACGGTGGAGCCAGGGCAATATCGCCCGACACCTGTGGAACGGTAAAGACCCAAACCGGGGTGAGGGACGGAGCACTGGAGGAGGTGTAAACATGTCGGCGCGTGCACGTTTTTTTATTGAAGAATGTGACTTTATTCAAAGCCACTAATGACGGCGTCTTAATGTGGTTCTCCCGCGCCTCCCAAAGAGGTAATGCTGAAACCAAGGACAACGCTGTTTCATTTAAGGACGCGCTCCTCCTCTTTCAGGGGAAGCGGCTGATTGTCTAAGATTATAAAGATTCACATTTCAATAGTCTGAGCTCTGTTCGGAATCAAGTTAATTGCTGGTATCTCCAACTTAATTAATGCTGAAGATAATGGCGCGCTAATACGCCGACCGCTCATCGTCACATGTGCACGGCGATGTACCCCGTCGATAAACCCAAGTTTGACAATGGCCGCGCCTTTAAGAGACTCAAAGCCCTAGCACCATGTGAAGAGTCATTGGCCTCACAACCACCAGTCGCCATGGAAATAAAGAAGCCAGGGCGCGGGGGGGGGGGGGGTGGGGTGGGGCTGATTATCACAGGGAATCAGCTGGTGGCGGCAGGGCATCTGATGTTCATTATGCACCGAACACTTCTGGTGAATGATTGTGTGTGTGTGTGTGTGTGTGTGTGTGTGGTAAACGTATGTATATTGACTGGGCTGAACACAATGAGCGGTTTGTTCAGGGTGGGTGGTATACACGCCGCGCCGCGTTCACGTGGATGTAACGCCGCTGCTGCGACACAATGTGGACATTCAAAGGGACGGAGCGCAGAGGCGATGAAACGGCGTCGGGGCGCCCCAGCTCTGTGTGGGACTTTACAAGGCCGCCGCGGAGGCTAGCCCAACGTCGACCTGTTGCGTGGGTCGATTACACCCTGCGAGTCCATCCCTCGGAGCCTGGAACAATTACCCGTGATGCTTTCCCCACTGAGTCATCGCCGCCCGTCGGGAAAAGTTCACGTTAGTTACCGTTTTTTTTTTTTTGGTATTTTTTTGAGGACTTGACTGGAACTGAAATGCCATGTTATCTTAGGTTCCCCTTCAGCCAGTTCCCCTTCGCCGGGTGGAACAAAGAGCTCTTTGGCAAAAGTTGAATGTACGACAGAAAACACTGTGTCCCTGTTGTTATTGGCTTGTAACCGGCCTGAAAACATCAGGGGCGATGTCGTTACTTGTAGTCGGTAAAGGCTTCTGGTGGGTTCTCTTTGCCGAGTAATAAAATGCAGTGAAAACCACAACAAAAGGCCATTGATTCATAAAAAGGGCCGTTAGGCCCTAGAGTGAACGTTGGAAGCATACAGTGCAGAACTGTAAGCGTTGTAAGTAACCTGTAATAGACTCAAAAACAACTCATTCCAATATTTCCCATGATTAAGATGCAATTGTGTGCTTTGGTTAATTCCCCTCTTCAGAACTCCTTCATTATAAACCCTTGAATGGCAGTAATTAAACACAAGACTTTGCAGCAACACGCGACTATTTGAATATCAGTAGCAAGCGAAGCCCTTCATTATTAAACATTGTTCTTTAATGATACAGACACGGCCCCTTAATAGCATAGAAAACTCTCCCATAAGAAATGTGATGCAAATCGAGGTAACCGCATTCGGAAAGTGACCGCTTAATGTCTTGTTTTGACTGTAAAATCATTACACGGCTCACGTTGTACTTATCTGATTAGGGCCAACGTGGTTTTGACAGATAGTAGGTAGGGGGAATGGTTGGCAGGTTGTAAAATATAAAAATCAACCACACACGACATACCATTTTATGACGCTGATAAATCCAGCAATTAAACAAGTCATAAATCGTGGCCTGCGTGCCTCAGTGGGAATTCGCCCCATCGGCATGTCTGAAAAGAACGCGGAAGAGTTTACATACGACATGCCGACGGAGGGGAAAACAACTCGCCCAGGCTCACTTCTTCTTGGAACACTTCCTCCTGTGCTTGGGCCAGATTCCGTCTCGAACAGGAAAAAGCAGCATTACCACTTTCTTGGCAAACGTGCCAGTCGACATTCAATCTGTTTCCTTATCATAGGCAGCATCGTTGTTCACAATTGAGTTATACATTTTTTTTTTTTTAAGAATATAAACGTATGCCTGCAATTACTGTAACCACAGGCAAAGGATCATCACAAACCAGCGTCCTTTATCGAGGGTTGAGAGAAAACATTAACATGAGGTGCCAAGCACAAGCGAGAGGTCACGTTCAGTAGTTAGCCGTTAATTGATTCCATGCTTTTTTTTTTTTAAAGATACAACAGAAACAAGTCTATTCTCCCTTCAGAAGATCTCCCCCCTCTCTACCCAACGTATATCTTTAAGTGACAAGATTACGATAAACACCAGATTTCGAATCGCAGAACGATATCGGTAATTGAGTTTAACTGACGTAAATATTAAACACGATAACCTCCGCCTGGATAGGAAAACACTGCCCTTATCTGATATTCTCCATTGTTGTTCCTTCCAACAGGTGATTAACTCGGGTCATTGTTGTGTAAAGCTCCACTTCCTAACAGAATTTAAATCACCCAGAGGAAAATCAACCCCCGCTTTTTCTTGTCTCCTGAGGGGCCCCTCAGCCCCGCGGTAGGGGCCGGCTCCTGGCTTCATCAAGTCCTTATCAGCGATTAGCACCGCCAAACCCAGCCCAATGATAATTTATTAGATCTCCTTGCTGTTCAAGGTTCAGGGCACAATGATCTTAATTAGCGCTATAATGGGGATATAAGCACAAAAAAAACGGTGTAGTTCAGCAGCGTCAGTAGCGGCCCGATAAAGAGCCACTTCCCCCCTTTTTTTGCTCAGTGCTCCTTTATATAAAAAAAGAGAGGAAAAACGAAGCCCCATTTGAAGCAGTGATGAAAAAGCAGTTGAGTCTGCAAACCAAGGGCGGGTAAAAAAAAAAAAAAGATAACAATAACAAATTGACATCTCTTTTTTTAAGGCGAATTACACCACGGGGGAAGGCATTCTCCCGCCCTTAATCACTATGAAATGGCTTAACGCGACATGCCGAGGCTGGCGAATGATCAAATCCTGACAGGGGGACAAATTGCAAACAAAATGAGAGATCAAGTTTATTAGAGCGCCGCCTCTGGGAAATGAAAATCTTTAATTCTCTTTTTTGTGTGTTGACATTTATTTGGCTGGCGTGAATAACAATGTTCACAGACACCGATTTTCCGCCGCACCTACCACTGTAACGGAGCCGTCCCCCGAATGATCGCGCATTCAATGACATTTATCATGTTTGCCTTTGTAGCTGACATCAGAAACCCATCGTCTTTCATCCCGCCCGCATTCATCATGTATTTTATATAAAGTTCACGGCGGTGTGCGGCTCTGTCTCCATGCAGGAGCGATGAGGGAGGCAGCCAGCCATTATCCATCACTAAGAGACACAATGGATGACTTCAGTTTGGTCCGGGGAGGGGGGGGCGGGGTTGGGGGGGGGGTTAAGTGGAAGACTTCACAAATTCCACTTAAAGGATTTCCTCCAAACCCTGATACTAAAAAGTCTGGCACTTTTTAGTATCAGGATAAATGCAACATTTCCCCCAAGAGACCGATTTACAAAATTGAACTTGTTTTATTTTGTGGTTGAGCGTGGAGGCAAGGCAGGAATGGTTGCTATTTTCTGCATGAGACACAGCTTTATTAGCATGCTATGATGACTGTCCAAATACCGCCACATTATTTACTTTTCGTAGTCGCACAATATTGACTCCGTCGTTGGCAATGGAAACGTCAACGTCAGTGTACGAACGCCAACGCTCGTCTTGAACGCGCGTCAGCGTTGTGTATTCCCCGGAGAAGTAGGAAATCTGGAAGGGCTGGAAGATCCAGCAGTGACCCAAGGTGAAGACCACCCCTCCACCCCTCCAGCCCAACCCCCCTACCACAAACACACCCCCCCCCCCCCCCCCGCCCCCAACACACACACACAAACACACTAGTCCCAACTAAACGAGGGCAATGAGCAGAAAAAAAACCTCTCCCAGACAATAGCGAGCGCTCCCAGCCAGTAATCAGAAACCAGTGCCTCCTTAGCCATGCAGCTCACCCCTGCGCGCCCGGCTTGATCGCGGCGACACTCTGCCTCCTTAATGTCCACTAACTAAAATGCCCTTTGCGCACAGATTGGATTAGCTGGAGGGGCCGCGCCTGCAACCTTCTTCCCAAGGTCACCGGCGCCCGACAGTTCGGAGAGAGGAGGAAGAAAGGGCAGGAAGTACGAGTTGGTGCATTGAATTTTTTTTTTGCTGAGGACCGTTCTGGAAGCCGTCCAAGACGATGTTGGACGTACTTCACAAATCAATGCCTGCTCCCCTTACATCCTCCGCACCACTTTTATGCTCTGAAATGACCAAATGCAGTGCGAGCGCTACGGGTCTCTTTTTTCCCCCCTCTTTGTTTAACATCTGGCGTCAATAGTGAGAGGTTAACTTCAAAGAAATTACAGATGCTACTCAGTTCCCTTCAGTAAGCAATCTATCATGTCTCTGACAACGGCCTGTGATGCTACGACGGGAGTTTTAAGAGATAGATAAAGATGTTAGACGTGGGGATGACGGGTGGGGGGTTTAAAGGGTGGTGGTGGTGGTGGTGGTGGAGGGGGATTTGCATATGTGAGGACCTTAAGTTCTGCATTATCGCACCGAGCCTGTGAATGGCTGGGGCGAGGAAGTCAAAGTCAAAGTCAGCTTTATTGTCAGTTACAACAAAACCTGTACTAAATAGACGAACCGAAATTAAGTTTGTCTCTGACCCGCGGTGCATTTGGTATAATATAAAATTGGTAAATAAAATAAGATAAGTAATATTTACAATAAATAAATGATAAATTCTAAATTCTAAATCATGCAAAATGGTCTGTATAATGGACTGTATAGTGCAAAGTAGGCAAAACAACACAAAAACAAGAAGGCGTGAGGGCGGTGAGAGCCTACCGACAGTGGCCACGGTGTCGTCCTTGCCCTGGGTGAAGACCACCAGTCGTCGCCTCTTCTCGTTCTGCTTGGGCAGGTTCTGGCAGTCCCTGGCAATCTGGGCAACGTCCTCCGTCTGTAAGCACACGAGGACGCGGTGAGAGAGTCTGCACGCTGCACCCCACGAGACCGTGGAGTGAGTCTGGGGAGTCAATTAAGCATCATGAGAGAATTTTGTCCTCCTGTATTGGCAAGGGTAATGTGTGAAGGAAGATAGATCCCGCTTAAAACTATCTTTTCATCGAGGAGATCAGTAGTCGTGATCAAGGGTACTTGGACACAGTTGTCGGATATTTTGAAGAGAGCTGCAGGAATGTCCTTTTTTTTTTTTTTCCTAGAGAGAGAGAGATGCAAATCTGTGAAGATACCACAGCGTGGTCGGCTAACGTGTTTTGGCGCGCGTGAATTTGTGCGCTCGTGCATTTGTGTGTGTGTGTGTGTGTGTATGTGTGTGCTGGATGGTGGTGGATGGTGTCTGTATCGCTCCCTCCCACCCCCGCCTGAAACAGGCCATCTCTCCTCAGCATCTGCACAGAATGGATCCTCGCCTGGAGAGAACACTCAGGAGTGCTTTGCCTTTGATCACGAAGCGAGGATGAGAGAAGAAGAAAAAAAAAAAACCCTCCCACACCTGTCAGTGCTGCTTTATTATTAACTCATCATCACGACGTACTCTGAGCAGGTGGAGCAGTCTTCATCCGCCCCTGTTTCGCCCCGGACCTTTACAGTTCCTGACGCAACCCCGGCGCCACCGCCAGCCTCTCGGAAGCCCCGGGGCCCGACGGCGCTTCCTGGCACCGGGGGGGGGGGGGGGGGGGCGGCGGCAGCGGCGGCGGGGGGAGGGGCTGACACCGGAGAACCTTCGGGGGCCGAGCAAATACTGCGGCGGTGGCAGTAATCAGAGAGATAGGCTCCCGCGCCGCCCGGCTCCTGGCCCCCACCGGCTCACTCAAGCCGATGAGGTTTAACACCTCTAAATGCTTCCCAAACGTCCTTTAATCAGCCCTAAGAGGTCCGGCGAGACCTTGGGCAGGGGGGGAGAAAAGGGTGTAACACTCTAAGTAAGTGCTAATGGTGAGGTTAATACAGAGGCTGTTAGCAGGCGATGGCGGCAGGGAAAGAAAGAAAGAAAAAAAAAAAAAAGAGGCAATTTGTCACTGTGACTGAATGTAACCACAAGCACCGCCGCCGCCACCGCGCCAGGACGCGAAACCACACGGGACACCCGGGCGCGCTGGCACCCGTTGGTTTTATGTCGGGGGACATAAAGGAAAAAGGCCAATGTGTTTAGGTTTAGGAGCTAAAAGGTTCTGCTGGGAGAGATGTGAGGCGGGGTTAAGCATCGCCACTGTTAAGTATGTCACGCCGCACGAGCCCACACACACACACACACACACACACACACACACACACACACACACACACACACACACACACACACACACACACACACACACACACACACACACACACACACACACACACACACACACGATAGAAGAACGTATAGCATTGAATGTACATGATGGCTTCCTAAGCCAAAACAATATCTGAATAAAAATGGAAGTTCAATCACAACAAATGAAGCGAGCCGGTGAGACGGTTTGATTTACTGCTGACAACAAGCAAGACACGATTGTGCTGCAGTTGATCAGATATGCATCAGCAAACCATCAACTCTGAAGGATTCATAAGGGTGTTAAATTCTATTACTCTTTGGAGACCAAAGAGAAATTGATCGTCTATGGTGCAGCCTGTCTGTGAAGCACTGCCAGGAAAGATTCAATTACTGCTGCTCTGCAGATATTTCTTTGGCCGGTCGGTGCTACTTAGTGTGAATGTGGATACACTGATTTTTCTAAAGAATATGAGTCCATCAATTATTTCTTTTTTGTGGCTACAGAACATATAGAGAGCTGCGGTTATTGTAGCTCTGATTAAGTTATCATGTAGTATCGCATAAAGGGCTTGTACATCAGAATGCATCATGGGATTTTTTTTGCCGGTGATGCTCTGCCATACTGACTCGAGAGAGTTGTCGTACTGTAAAGTCCTAAATCAACGTTACTAGACCATAACCTAGGTTAGCGGGGTCATAACTTTGTTTTGCCATGTCTCGCATGAGTAATCTCTCCCCATAATGACAAATAATTTCACGATGAATTACGAACAATGAACGAAAAATAACATCACAACCAACATTCCAATGTTCCTATAATTCCCAAATGGAGGCGGTCACTGCGATGTGACGTTGTGATGTCCAAGCCCAATGGTATATTGTCTTGTATATTGTCGCATAATCAGCATAATTCACCAAGGAGGAAAACGATAACATTAGAGCACAGTTTATACACAGAGCACATATGCAATTGATTATGTAATAATATGTACAATTCCAAATCAGTTAATCGCACAGGGGGTACCTCGGTTTACAACTGTGCCATTCTACTACTACGACTACAATTATACTGCACGCCAATCATTATCGGCTGACGGCAATCACTTTCACCCTGGTGCTGTGTTTGCTCATTAATCTGAAGCTAATGCCTGACGCGCTAAAACAAACACAAATCAGGTTACAGCGTGTTTCCACCAGCTGGGGGTGAAAAGTACAAATGTATACCAGAAAAATGGCAGGTTTCTGTGGGGGGGGGGGGTGGTTCACGGCGCTGATGGCATTCGGACAGGACGCAACCAGCGTGGCGCTATGTTCCAAACACCACAACCATGGCGTTGCTGGGCTCCGATTTCAGCCGGGGGTTGAACATTTCAACTAGGCAGGCACTTTGCATGTTGCTCACTGTGACCCGGTCCCTCTCCAAGTGTCGGGCCTGGTGCTGTTTGACGTCCGTCTGTCTGTATGTTTACAACTCACACCAGTACCAACTTCATTACCCATTCATTGTGGTTCTCTCTTGTTCCCTCAGATGGCTAACGGCTGCCTTAGAACACATCTTACGGACGAATACAGAGAGTGTATGATTCTTAGCGGTTGTATTTTGTGGCTGCGTACGTGTTGAGGCGTGTGAGTGACCATGTGATGCGTGTAAATGTGCATTTTGGAATGGTCCTTATTTCCTGTTGATTGCCCACGCGTGTTTGTACATATGCAGATGCATGCATCTCAGAATTTATCAATCATATCTTACATCATATCTTACACTCATTGTTAATCACCGAAGGGAAATATGTTGTGTTAGTTCTACATTAGGTATGCATATGAAGCAATTATTGACAATCAATTAAACAAGGGTTAATTCCTTTGTCCTAAAAGTAACTTGGCTATTAGCCAACCCCAATTTTAAATACTCGCTTGACTGAAATGATGCAATTGAAATGATGCTTATTATATTCACTACCATCCTGTTAGTTAGTGTTTAAAAAGCATTAATAATGGCTTTGTAAATCAATTACACCAAATAATTATAACGGTACTATTTGTTTTTATAGGTGAATATCATTATTCACCTCAATTAACCAATGAGCCGAAAACAGACTACCATGCATAAAGGCACATTATAAGAGGAGAAAATAGATTGAGTGAACGAGGAGCGGGGTACAGCCACTGCATGAAGGACACCGTGTGAACACTTTATGCCTAACATATTGGTCTGATTAGGCTCCCGTCTGAAGCTCTTCTCACACTTGCACAGCAGCTTACATACATATTGGCATTATTTCAATCTCGTTAGTGGCTGGCCACGGCGACGCGGTCGTCAGGACCAAACACCTAGGACAAGCGGTAATAATTAAAGCCTGAGCGTCCAGAAATAACATACATACTGCACACAAATCATATTCATCCCATGCCATTTTTTTTTTTTTTTTGCCATGTGTGTGAGTGTTCCGGCAAATCAAGTTGACATACAAAAATGACAGAGAATTGTTAATACTGGAGGAGTCTGTGCCTTGCCCTTTCTATTTATTTTTTGAGATGGGGGCTCCTCCTCCTCCTCCCCCTCCCCCCTCCATCCCCCCCCCCCCCCCACCCCTCCTCCCCTCTACTCCCCCGCTCCTCTGCCTGCCTTCATCTCCTCTCCTCGCTTAAACCCGTCACTGCCATCAGGATCGCTTTTCTATTCTAGTCACGTTGATCACACCGTTAGTGATTCTGGATGACAATTATTCACACCGAGCACAGCCATATTCAAGGCAGCTCTGCCTTTGAAATAGAGACGACACTTAAAATACCTAAGCCCACCGCCACAGGAATTGCACAGAAGGCTTTTTTTTTTTGTCTCTTTGTGGTTTTGATTACATATTTTAAAAAGCGGCAATGGCTTCATTTCAGGGGGAAAATATCAAATAATACAGAAATAAAATAACCAAATGAGGCACTTTATTCACCGCGGAAGAGGGAAGCTAAATGTGAAAACAAATAGGGAATTGGGGGGTTATTTTCCATGGACTAACAAGCTCCCCGTCATTTCCAAGTGACATGATCTCACACCACAGGTGGCCGTAATTTGGTTTATCATAAGACCGCCGGCGCACGCTGTACACTTTGCCACGGTGCTTGTAGCCCTGAAAGAGAACACACACATCATCTTCCGAGAGAGAGCAATGGAGCTAATGAGCGTGCTTTTTTAACCAGGCAACCTGACGCTCACCGAGCCTGCAGGGGAAGGCTTGAAACCATGCCCAACTTCTCAGCTTCCCAAGAGGCTTTTCAAAAATTCAATAAATAACATCTGTAGGCGATGTTGGTGTGCAGACCTAGCAGAGTGCGTCATAACAGAGTGCTGGCTGAACAAAGAAACCATGACGACTACCAGGTTTCCATAGCAACTGCTGCAAGGCCTGGAGAGTATAATAGCACATCAATCACTGTCCAAAAAGAACTTCATTATCAGCAGAAAAAAAAATAAAAAAAGGCGGAAAAAATATAAAACGGGCTGTTTTTTTTTTCCGCCGCTGTTTAGCGAGCGATCGCGGGGGTCAACTCACCTTGAAGCCTTGCTCCTTTGCGAAGGTGGCGGCTTCCTGAGATAAAGGAGAGGAAAAAAAAACAACAATACAAATGAGCAATTCATTAAGGGGACACAAATAGAGCAGGATGTTACAGCACACACACACACACACACGCGCACACGCACACGCACACGCACACACACAGAGGAAAAGACGTGTCACTTCCGCCATCTTCCCCCCACACGTGGCAGGTGTTAATGTAGAGTGCCCCGCCCACCTGATGTCGTGGGTGACGTGGGTCCGCCCACCCAATCCACTGCCCCACTCTGTCTCCTTTTACAACGGTGGCGGCGGCGGCAGTGGGAGATAACACACACACACACACACACACCACGTCCCCCGCCAGCGGCCGTGAACCCAACACCGAAACACCCCCCCCCCCCCCCCCCCCAAAAAAACACAATACTAATGTGTGTACATACGAGGAGATACGAGGTGAAATCCAGCACTGGACACGACGATGAGGGGGGATCATTTAACCCCACTCTATCTCAATCACTTTCAGAGGCAGCCCCCTGTGCGCGTGCGTGTCCATCGCGACAACACACACACACACACACACACACACGCGCCTTGACAGACAACTCCGACGCAATAAATTTGCTTTTGACCCCGGGATCGGCGTAATAGGTCGATGCCTCGATGCTAAATGATCCAATTATATGGGGAGTGGAGGGGGGGGGGGATAGGGAGGGGAGAGGAGGGCTGCCCTGGTGTTTGCCTGGTGCTGAGACCTTGGGGAGAGGTTGACAGCGCGGTCCTCCAACAGAAGGAGGAGGAGGAGATGACATGGAACAATAAGGTTACTGGTCCCGTGAGACAGGCCCCCGCACTGCACTGCCTTGGATCAACATTACAGCACCGGCGATATGTCAATTCATCATCCCCCCCGTGACACACACACACACACACACACACACACGTGCGCACACGCACACACCACACGCCAACACACATGGGGAGGCCAGTCGATTAAGTGTAGTATTCAAGCTTTGTATGGATGAAGGTGGGTTGCTTCGGAGATCTTTTGGAGTGTCTGGAATGGCTTTGTGTTGGTATATTTACAGCGGCTTTCCGTCAAAAAATGGCCTCACATGGGCTGCATGAGAAGCCTGATGAAAAATTGAACATCCTTGGGAACGACAACAATGAAGGATGGATGAAAATGGTCAGTTGGACGGCACACAGCTCTGTCCATCTCTGGCTCGCCTCCCCTTCCCTCTTCTCTCTCTCTCTCTCTCTCACACTGTCACTCTCTCGCTCGCTCTAGTTAGCGAGCATTTGTGTGCACAAAAAAAAACAACCTTTCAAGAGCGATTGGGTGTAAGAAAAGATAATTGAAGCCATTTTGTGAGCCACCTGTGAACTATGTAATCCATTTCAGGCATTTATTAGCATCTACAAGATTTACATGAATGCCTATAATAAGAATAATAAATATTTGCTTGCTGTATAGATTAATTAAAAGCTAATGTGCCGGGGCTGGGGAGAATCAGTTGTTAAATAGACCATGTTTAATGCGTGAGCGGCACTATACTAGATTTGACGCGGTATGGAATATATTCGATGTGCTGTGATGGCATGATGTAAGCGCCTCTTGACTGACAGCCCATGTGCTTCTTCAGCTGTCGGTTCAATGACAAGGGCTTCCAGTTACATATGGGAAAAATCCGCTCCTGCTGTAAACAAACTGGGGGGAAAAAATAGAAAAACACCCCACGTTCCAACGCCTGGCTTGGCTAACATATCCGCGGCGGCGGCGGCGCTATCCCGATGACCCATGTAGAAAAGGCTCTGAATGGAGTTGCTAGGGGATTTCTGGACTAGTCGGCTCTCCTTAGTGGCTGAACAAGGTGGTGTAAGAGAACAAGCTGTACCGACACGGTGAGCCTCCGCCGCCGGGGAGCTAATATGAAGCCATCAGGACGTCTGAGATGTGGCTGCTGCTGCTTGTGAGGAGCTCATACTGTCAAAGGGATATTTTTAGAAGGCTTAAGCTAATAATCCAAAAGCCAGTTGTGTGTGGGGAGTGGGGAGCGTGGGTGATGGTGGTGGGGGGGGGGGGGGGGGTGGGGGGTGCTGGCAGTTCTCTTCGTAAGTTAAAAATAAAAAGGAGGGATCGGGAAGACACATTTTGTCAAAACATCACGCAGTAAAAATCAATATTTGGGGAGAGACGAACAAACTTCTGGTCGGACGAGACGTTCGTACTTTTTGTGTGTACTTTTTCCTTTTAATAGTAATAATGTTATCCGTGCGTGTATTGACTTTTCTTTAGATGTCTCTCAGATGACTTATTCTGATTTATGTCTCTTTTTTGTAAGCAGTTGTGCAGCACATGTCAGCGGGCGAAAACTGAGAGGAGAAAAACATCCCCTTTCCCTGGGTTTCCTGAGGAATCTAAATCAAAGAGCAGACCCCGGTGCTAAGGTTAATAAAAGTTGATAAGCTGCAAACCATAACTCCCCCCGAGACCGTGGAGAAAATAGGCGTTTGCTTGACCGTGGTTAGGCCAAGCTGAAGCTCAGGCAGAAATTAAATTGTTTTTGACACCGTGTGTGTGTGTGTGTGTGTGTGTGTGTGTGTGTGTGTGTGTGTGTGTGTGTGTGTGTGTGTGTGTGTGTGTGTGTGTGTGTGTGTGTGTGTATGAGAGAGAGTTACAGAGCAGAGGGAACGGGACCGTGACACATTATGTACGTTAAGACCAGATTTCCGTCCTACTTTAGGGGTTTCTGTCGATTTTTTCCCCAGATAACGATTTGTTTTGATGGCATTTCGACCTCTACCAACCAGTGCGATCCCGCCGGTTGCGTGGTAACTGTGAAACAACACCAGAAGGTTACAAAATGTGTCTTTCCAGAATAGGTCCGGGTAATTATCACAGCTACACACCACGACAAATCACTCAAGGCCCCTTACAACCGAGGAGAATGTAATGTGGTCTTTAACCCCTGTACCGATAGCTCAGCCGCTTGCCAATAATTCATTTTTTACAGATGAAAGCCTGTAACATATAACACATTCACTGTTTTCCCTCACTCACTGCTAGTTATCACTGAGGCGCGACAGACAGACTTCATAAATGCCTAGTAAAAACAACATCTGGCATTCAGCTCAATCACCTCCACCCAGATCGCTGCAGCATACATTACTGGGTGGCTGTGGAGGCAGGGTGGGAGGAGGGCTGTGTATTGGGGTAGGTGGAGGAGGGTGGGAGGGTAATCAAGGCATGTGATGTCTGGTAGGGTGGCTGTGGCTGTCCTTTGAGTGTCTCCCCTTGCCTTCCAGGAATACAGAACATGGCTCCTTTTCCTGGACGTCAAAATGTCATCGCTATGAGAACGCTGCTGTCGAAACAGGAAGTGACCGCATCAGAGGTGTGTGTGTGTGTGTTGATAAGTGCAGCAGGAGATTATTGATATGATGACAGAGGGCAGATAAGGTGATGTGTGGGAACTGTACCGAGACACGATGAGGGTCGTCGGCCAGGACCTCCGCCCTCGTGTTTTGGGGGGCAATGTTTCTACGAAACTCGGACCACAAGAACTGAGACGCAGGAAAGATCATGCGAAGCAGAGAGGCTTGTGTGCTGCAGAATTCCCACTTCTGGGAATTTTTTCGCTCTACAATCAGATGACGCCGCCGTGGTCGTGTTTGTACTGAGCCATTGAGTCCAGGTGTTTTATCTCAGCCTGTTTAAATCAAATGCGTTTCCCACATCTTTGAAGGAAAACAAGCGATTGTTAACCGGCTTGGGCCCGACTCTTCAACTAGGGATTCCTCTAAGACTCCCTGATGCATTTGCTCAGATAATGCTCTTGGTTTGTTTGCTATCAACGGAAAATCCATTATTTCCATCGATAGCGTACGCTATGCATTCCCAAAGATAAAACCTGTGCCATTGAGATGTTTCTTACGCAAATATTTCCACATTTAAGACGCGACTGAAATACGAAGGGATTATTGGAAACACCTTTAAGCGTGTTCTTGACACTATTCATATGCTAACCAATTTCACTATATCCTGAAACCATGTTCATTATACACTCCATTGTAACATTGTGAGTGCAATTGAATTTATCTAAAGCAATTGCTCCTTAAGGGAATAACTAAGTGACAACGCAATTTCCTAAAGTAGAAGCAATTCAAGCCAATAACCGACTTAGAATCTATGCATAATATACTGCATGTTGAAAAAGTAGCACACACGCACGCTATTAAAACGATCTGCAAATTGACGATAATAAGTGCATTTATTTACCGCAGACGCTAACAAAAAGAAAACCCAGGGCAAACAAATGAGTCTGTTCATTGCAGAACAAATCACGCGTCGTCCAATCCCAGCGCAACACAAACCCTGTGATAGGCCTCAGCGTTAGCCAACCATCACAGGGACGACCTTCGGCCTCCATCAGAGCAAGACTAAATCAACGGGTGCCTCTGTCTGACCCAGGACCCTCAGAGTGCTCCGGCGGAGGGGTTCTCCGCTTCCATCCGTCTGCCCTGTCTGTGTACCAGCGCAGAACAGAGGTCTCTTTACAGAGCCCCCCCGGGGCCACGCACTAAAAACCCACGCTGGGGTCCAGGGGTTAAACTATCGGAAACATGTGGGACACATAAATATGGCCGCTGATAGCCATCTCCGGGGGAGGTCTGGAGGGGAGGGGGAGGGGGGGGAAGGGGGGGGTCAGGAGGGGGTGGGGGGGGGCGGTGAATAGGTGGCAGGAAACAGGTGGGTGGTTGTCTGTGTTTAGAGAGTGTGTGTGTGTGTGTGTGTGTTTGGGTATGTGTGTGTGTGTCTGTGTATTTGGGCGTGTGTGTATGTGTGTGTGTCTGTGTGTGTCTGTCTGTGTATGTATGTGTGTGTCTGTCTGTGTATGTATGTGTCTGTCTGTCTGTCTGTCTGTCTGTCTGTCTGTCTGTCTGTCTGTCTGTCGGGACTTAATGGAGGCCATAGAGGCAGCAGCAGCAGCAGAGTGCGTGGGGATTGCATTGGGGTGGTGAGGGTTGGTTATCATGTCTTGGTGGTCTTATCAGCGCTAGGGGGGCTTCTATCATGCACCTCGGCCATGGGGGCCTTTACACGGGGGGGGGGGGGGGGGGGGTCAGAGTGCCAGACACCGCCTACCTCCTGACAGGAGGGATGACGGGGGGCCGGGGGGGGGAGAGGGGGGAGATAAACAAACACTGGATGTATTTCCCCACCATCGCCAAACAACACTAATTAGAGGACTATTGACAGGCAAACAAAAGCTTTGCTCTCGCACACAGTGTAATAAAACATGCTGCATTGTTCTTGTTTTCCCCCTGGCTTGTGGGCAATTTTTTTTCCATCGCTAAAAAAGGTATTTTACTCCAGAGGATGATGCCCACGTTAAGTAATTTTCAAGGCCTAAAATGATCTGGTTATAGTCATTTCTCTTGCTGATAGAGAACAAGGTTGCACGGGAAAAGCACTTGTCAGGGAGGGCTGATGCCAATGAAGCAGATTTTCAATGGGCCTGTCTTTTTATTTATTGCCGATATAAATTGCCTGATAGGTAGTGTATTACAGTCTCTGTAAACAAACAACGCGGAGAACAAATATGTTTCTGTGCTGAATTGACAGGAACAGCGACTGTGCTTCCCCCCCTGTGTAAAATAACCATTTGAGCATTTGGTCTGCTCGGCGTATCTCTTAATGAGAAACAAAGATCTGCCAGGCTGGGATTTGCATGCCTTAGACAATGAAAAAAAAGCCCAGAGAGCAAGAGACAGAGAGCAGGAGAGAGAGAGAGAGAGAGAGAACAGAGAGAGATGGAGAGCTAAAGAGAGAGAGAGTGAGAGTGAGAGAACGAGATGAAGAGAGAGAGAGAGAGAGAGAGAGAGAGAGAGAGAGAGAGAGAGAGAGAGAGAGAGAGAGAGAGAGAGAGCGAGATGAAGAGAGAGAGAGAGAGAGCGCAAGAGAGAGAGCAGGAGAACGAGAGAGAGAGAGAGAGAACGAGAGGGAGAGAGAGAAAGCAAGAGGGAGAGAGAGAAAGCAAGAAACAGAGAGAGAGATGAAATAGCTTGAGATAATTCAAACCATTTGTGCGTGAGGAGTCGGGAGAGTGCTTTAGGAGTAAATACATGCGCAGAGAAAATGAAGAGGATGTCCAACATGTTATTTGTTGATGTGACACAAGACAGTCGCTAGCCAGAGAGGCGAAAAAGTAGCAAACATGGCGCGGGGCCGGCAGCGGCGTTTTCCATGTGTCCGCATACCACTGGCGTGCGGTAGGTTGCTCTGCGGAGAGGGAGAGGGGAAAAACAACCGCAGGATCTTTCTCGAAAGGAAATATTTGGCATGATGCAATCCAAATAAAGCCCACCGTAATTTAGCCCCGCTACAAAAACATCCAATTGGTTGGGTTCAAATGGACGCGTTGGGCAGGCAGCTGCTAAGTGAGGTTCCTCCGAGTAAGCCCGAGGGGTCTTTGTGTTTTCAGGAGACACAAACGTGAGCGTACCCTGGCTCGTGAGGGTAGCGCCGGGAGTCGGGGAGAGTCCACGCGTTTTGTGGAGACCACGGGGATCGCGACCAGAATGTTGGCGGCGGCTGGTCTTGGAGCGTCTACGACACACTCTGTGCCGGGCGATCCGAAGACAATTACCGCCTCTTATCTACTTGGGGGTTGACAAGGAGGATTGGGGGCGCATGCCTGTGTGTGTGTGTGTGTGTGTGTGTGTGTGTGTGTGAACACAGTGGCGATCCACGTGGTGGTGGATCAGGAGAGAAAAAGCGACATGGCTGCCATGGAGCCATCGCAGCCCCACTGGTTGCAGCTCCGCTGGCCTCCAGCGTTGGCCAGACACTCTGGCATCAAGCCTTTGTATCTCTTGCTCGCTCCCGCTGAGACAGGGATACACCGGTCCTTCGGTGTAAGGCCGGTATCGATCTGCTCCCGGTGCAATATCTCCGCTATCTCCCATAATTACTCCCCCTTCAGAGGACTACAGAGGCCCCCCCCCCCCGCCTACTGGCCCTATCGGTCCATCTCCTTGTTAAAGGATTCGCGTTGAGGTCACATTTCACGGCCAATGTGAAGTCCCCCACCCCCACCCCCCCCTGTCCCCCTCCTCCCCAGTCCCCGACAACCCTCACTTACCTTCCGCGGGGCCCCACTCCCCTTATTGACCCAACGTTTTTGAAAATATTCGGCGGTTTGCTCGCGGGACTGGGCAAGGCGGGTTCGGGGCTCGGTACGATTACAGTGGTTAGAGGGTCTCTATGGGGGAGCCGCGCTGGCTCTCCAGAGTACCTTGGCTCACGAAACAAAAGAACGGGGGGGGGGGGGGGGGGAGAAAAAAAATCACACTGAAGAATGCTGGATGAATAAGACTTCCTCTACTACACCATAATTGGTCTTCACCACCACCCCCCCCCTCCCCCGTCTTCGACTGTAGATGGCCGAACAAAGACGTTGACGGTTTTATTGTAGCTGGCCGGATTTTTGACACATGCCACTTCCTGTTATCAAGAAAGCAAAGCAGGCGCTGGCCTTCGGAACACTTCACCTCCGTTAATGCGCTGTGACTCAGACGAGCGTGGGACCTGCACGTCACGCCGTGAAGGTCAACGTACTCTGGCGCTACCGGGCGTGTGGGTGACTCAGGTTTTTTCCGCAAATGTAAAAAAAAAAGTTATATATATATATATCATCAGGAGTACGGCGCTAAGAGGGAACACGGGCCGATCCGTCTGGCGCCCTGCACGCGACCATCGCTCCCCCCCCCCCCCCCCGGCGCTGGAGCCCGGCCATGGCTCGGCCGCCACTCGCTACACCCCCCGGTCGGCCTTTGAGGGCCCCGCGATATAAACACAAGGAGGGTTAATGTCTCATGTGCCTTCCCGTCCTCCACAGACGGCCCCTGAGAGGGGGGGGGGGGGGAGAGAGTGCAAGGGGGCGCAGGAGAGCGAGATAGCCCTTCCAGTAAGACGGTAATCTGCCTCTCACATCTTTGTTTTAAGGAGGGCAGGGCGGGATATTATTCACCCCGAGCGACTACGAGAGGAACCACTACGGTCGTGTCGGCGGGGTGAGCCGTCAAGCGCAACGTCTTTCATTTTCCTTTGGCAAGAAATCCCCCTGGGCCCCTTTGGGGGGAGGGGGGGGGGGCTTGAGTGAACTTGCCATCACCCACACATACTGACAGCCCGGAGCACGCACCCGCACGGGCTCAGGACGCGTCGTGGCGGCGATAAACAGCCGCGGGGGCGCCGCACCGAGATAAGGCGTTCGCTGGCGGTCCATCACGCAAACAAAGCGGGGGGATGACAAATCGGGCGGAGATTCAAAGGGGTGATGTCACTCTGCCCATGTATCTCAACCTGCCCCCTTTTTTTTTACACGGACACACACACACACACACACAGACTTACACATGGATTTTTTTTTTTTTGCACATGCCCACACAGACTAACATAGACACAGACACAACACGCACACACTTTCAGCCCTGTCCTGGAAAAATCATTAAAACCGCCCTCCCCCATTTCCCCCAACACCTCACAGACTGCATGCAGATGGAGAAAAATAGGGCTGGGAGCCAACATGCCTGTGGGGCTTTTCATGACAATAACCTTCTGTACGACTGCTTGTATCCGAGCGCTCTTAGATCATGGAACTGTGCTCGGGGATGGATGGGAAAATAGAGATCACCACACAAAACATCAGGTACAGAGCATTCACGCAGCACCCAGGGGTAGGAAATCCATGTTATTTGGCGCTCGTTGCCTGGAGAGCTGGTGAACTAGACACTCTTTAAAACAGCTTGAAAAATAAACTGGAAGATGGCCTTCTTTCTTTGCATAGCAAGGTATAATCAAACACACCTCTATGTTATCTTCTTTGTTATTTATAAGACAGATCACCTATTGAGCATTCAATTATAATGGCCGTCTGCAGTTTGGGAAGAGAGAGCCTTTGCAGCCACATAGGTAGAGTAGCTTTCAGAGTTGAATAGTGGGTGGATTGGACAGCAATTTAAGTTATTGCCATGTTCCTGTATGGGGCTGGTGTAAATATTGTCAATGGCGGAGGAGAGTGCTTGGAGGAGGGTATTTACTGTAGGGCTAAACATCTGAAGCTCTTCATATGTGGCGGCGGCTCATTTAAGGAGGCACACACCGTTTTAGGGGGGCAGTTCACTGTTATTACTGCGGCCCAAATAAAATCAAATTACTCGATACTTAACCTGATGTAAATGGAGACCGCCACAAATTCCGGCTTATGGAACATCAGTCAGAGTGATTAATTCGGTCCCAATTAATTGTTCAATTTGTCCATGATATGTCTTCAAATTCCCCATTAGGGGGCCTGCGGTAATGGTCCAATGCTTTCCTCCCATTGTGTGTCTGTGGTTTATCGCTCGCCGCACGAACGGCAAAGGCAAATTGTGGCTAATTTTAACAGTGGATCCACTGGCATGCGGTTTTCCCGGCGATAATGATTCCCTCATTCAGGCCTAATTAGCGGTCGTCATTTAATAGAGGGAAATGTAATGCCCTGGGTTCCGTGTCAGGTAGCTGGGTAGTCAGGAGTTGGACAGAGCAGAAGGACTCAATTAGGCCTGGTCTGTTCCCGGGTTATCTCGCGACATGTTTGCCAATTAACCCAAGCACTGTCGGAATGGGGGAGAAAAAACAGAACCCAAACCATTTCCCCCCTCAACGTTTGTCCCTGATCTCAGAGACTGTGGCAGCGTAGACATTGTGGAGCTAGCCTCACGGCCCTCCCCCCACCCGCGCAGAGGGGAGAGCAGACACCACACGACATCCCAAAAAGGCAGTAATTACGGGACGGACGAGAGACTGTTATATAAGCTAGGAGCCCGCCGATAGGCCAGGGCCAGGCAGGCAGGCAGGCAGGCAGGCAGGCAGGCAGGCGGATGCCAGGTCTCAAACACGTACCAGCCAGATCATGTTACAGCAAAATGACCCAGGGCGGCCTGACTGGAACACACGGTCGGTCCTTCCAGTGTGCGCCGGGAGACAATGAAAATAAATACATGTTGGCCGCCACCGCGCAGGAGTCAAAGGTGTGGGGAACATTGTTATGAAGTCCCCACCTAATGAAATAACGTTGCGCAAATTATTCAATCGAAGCCAGACCCGTGCTCGGCCCAAACCGACTCAACACAAAACACATTCGATCTCCGCGAGATCAAACCCTTCTTTTGTTTGTTTACTGTCTCAAAAAACCGCTGTTGTGTTATTCCTCCGCTCGCCTGGTGCGTGTCTGTGTCGAGCGCGGGCTTAGGGAACAAACAACACAAGCACACACACCCACACAAAACGGTGACTTCATGCGTTGTGTGGCTGTGGTTAAGCAGCAGAGAGAGAGGGACACGGACAAGGCAGCCACATTAGCCTTCCCTTGCAGCGTGTCCTGCCGGGACTGCGGGGAGTCAGTCTGTGTAATCCCCACTGTCACTGACTTGTTATGAAGGCATGAGGGGCTCAGGGTGATCCACAACCAGGGAGGGGGGGGGGGTTAGGATGGGGGGCTAGTGGTGCTGAGGGCATTGGGACGAGAGAGAGGATACGGGTGGGTGGGAGGGAACCCGGGTAGTGTGCCATGTGGTGGAGGTGGTGGTTGTAGGCCTGTTGCCTGTCACTCACCATGTGCCATGTGGCTGCCAACGCAGTCTGCCTCGCGCGCAATGGGGGGGCCCCGGGGCCCCCGTAGCTTTTGAGGCAGACACTCCTGTTCACTTTGACGGTAAGCCGAAGGGAGTCGGAACACCCCGGACGACGGGAAGCGGGCATCAACCCTAGCGCCAGACTGTGCCGGGCCGGCCTTGATACGGGCTTCGGACGCGCCACTGACATTTTCTCATCGTAATAAAAAAAAAAAAGACAATAAAAAAACAAACAATAATCTCTTTGTAAAAAAAAAAAAAACATGCGTAGTAATTATCCGAAGTCATTAAACTGTAATGACTGGAGGTGTGAGCAAACAACTTATGCAAACCACAAACAGTACCACCCACCCGAAAATACATAACGTTTGCAAAATATACTCTGTGCTTTGGGAGACCCAACTGTTCCTAACGGCAATTAGGGAGACGAAGAGAGGGGTGCATATGCAAAAGGGAGGTATTGTGGAGCTTGTGGGGGCAGGTAGAGGGATGCAGGGTAGGGGGAGGGGTGGTGGTGGGGGGGGGGGGTGGGGGTGGTGGGGGGGAGAGAAGAGGGAAAAGCTGAAGTCAGCAGCAGTAATAAATCCACAAATGCTGAGCGGTTCCTTCCAGTCGTGTCCTGCTCTGCGGACCCCATCTCTAACGAAAAGAAAAAGGGCTCTGTTTCGTAGCTTTAGCAGCAGGGAGGCGAGGCGAGTTGAAAAAAAAAAAAAAACTTAAAAACGAACTTTCCTGTACACCTCCTACCTCCCTCCCTAACACCACCTCCCCCCCCGCCCCCCCCGCCCCCGCCCCCCTCCTCGCTCCCAAAAGGTGCAGTCTGTGTAGGCGATACGCCCCAGCCCCAGCCCCGGCACAGCTGGCCCGTTAGAGGAGACTTCCCAGCACCACCGCTGTACATACGACTACTGCTTGACCTCTATCGTACTACCCCCTTCCTTATAGCCGGGCGGGAAGAAATCAATGCATTAACTGCCATGAAATGGTGACACGATTAAAATGAGTGATTACTAGGCTAATTCTTATCCCTCTCTTTATTGGGCTGTGGCTAAGTGCAATTTTAAATAGCCAGCAAGGGGGGGGGGGGGGGGGGAATCGCCATTTAAGTTCAGTTTTTGATGTATGGAATCAGGGCACTTGTCCCCTTTTAAACACACACACACACACTTTCCAAACCAAACATACAGATCACTTTCTAACGTTGACACAAGCACTCACACGTTAGACAAATGCAAAAGGGAAATAATCTTTAAATCCATGTAGGGTTCTGTTTTGCATTGGTACAGATGTGTACCGCTTGCCTGTTTGTCCAGAACACGTACACGAAGGAGGAGCCTTCTCCCCCCCCCCCATCGCTCACCGTCTCGTTGCCGAACAGGACGTCGACGTAGGGCATGACCTTCATCAGGTCCTCCTTGAAGAACTGGCTGATGAACGGCGCCGAGAGGTTCATGCAGAACACCTTGTTGTTCTCGGACGCGTGCTTGGCCACCTTGAGGATGGACTCCGGGGACACCGTCAGGAAGAAACCCTGAAACAACAAACAAGAAACAAGATAATTAACACACGTAATTGATTCAATGGCTTTTGGTTGGCAGCCTCCAAACGAATGAAGGATTTAATCCTTCCTTCTCCCACTGAAGTGAAGACCCTGACAGTACAATCACTGAACTAACAGAACATTTCAAACCACTAATGTGTGTCTTTTTTTTGTGTCGGGCAAGGTCAATTAAGACTGACATACTAGCTTTCATTACAACAGAACGGAGAGGGAAAGAGAGAACAGCGGTACTTATTTGAAACGTTTATCTCCATAAAACGAATGTTTGCTGGAACCTGTACACATTGGAACAAAGGCAGAGGAGAAGGACAGGAGGGGGGGAGAAAAAAAATATCCATCCAGGACAAAGCTGGTGGCTGTGATCCAAGACCTGTACTGGAGGAAGCAACATGCACGTATCCAATGATGGGTGGAACAAAAGTCTGGTCTGGACTCTCCTTACTTGGAAACAAGAGATGCAGGTCCACTCATTGTGTGAATGAATACAAATCAGGTAAGAAAACACCTTTGTGTTTCGGACCGAAACCCGAAGCGAGAGTCTCCAGCAAAAAACCGGCCCCCACACACAAAAAAAAGAAAAACACTTGTGCTTTGATACAGATCTTTTCTACCTTGTTTCTTTTAGCAACAAGCTTCTTTATAAAACTACTGTGTTAAGATAGCATGGAGGAAAAATGGCGGTGGGGGCGGCAAGAAAGAGCCTCTATTATGGCCTAGAGTGTAGTTCACTCATTTAAACACTTATGACGGGTTGCAACATGGATGGAAAATGAACAAGGTGCAATACTAATGAATAGAGGCTAACAACCTAGTCATTCAAATCCACACGTTGTAACACAGTGTCTGGGTGAATACTTTTTCACACATCCATGAGGTCTTTCACTCTCTGAGTAGCTTAGTAGTAGTTCTAATTTTTTCACACAAACTGTGAAACAATGTGTTTTTTTTCTTCTTCTTCTTATTCTAAAAAAGTGAAGACTGAATGGGTCGGTACCCGCGGCCGCCCTGCCACAGTATCGTGTGTTGTAGACAGGAGGTTTTCTGAGCGGGGCCTGGGAACACAAAGGCAACTCACTCCAGAGCTAATGGCCCATTATTGACCTTGACATTTTTCTTTCTCAGGGTGCCAATGTGTCAGAGGTGGGGAGATTGTTTTCGGACACAAACGGTCCCCTTTTTTTTTTTTCTCAGAGTCGAAAGCGGTCATGGTTACCTCAGTGTTACCAATGATCAAAGGCCCGTTGGCTTGATCAAATATCCAGAGGGTTTGTGAACTTTAAAAAGCCACGCCACAGCCTCTCGAATCACTCGTGTGTAATTCACCTCTGAGTACACCACTGATTCCTATGCCTTCCCACCAGATTGCCTGGAACGCTTTCATATGCTGCTGAATAATTACTTCAATTAATAATCTTGTAATTGAAGTAGATGTATCACTTTTCCAGGGCTGAATGATTCGGGTGCAATCATCATGTTTTTGCTTCGAACTGAGGTCATGATTCACAAACGTTTTAACATTTTCAACAACCTTAGGCGACATTGGTCAGTCAGTCAAATTTCAGCCGCAGTAAAGTCTATTGTTTCAATAGCCTTGTTAACTCAAAACTAATTTGGCTGAATGAGGCTTGCAAGCAATCTTCCAGATGCATCATGTTGCAGTTAACATCCCTTCATTGATAATAAATATGTTATGGAGCTTTTAAAGAAATATTTCAAGCAGCAATCACTTTTGTTTTGGTTACTGAAGAAAATAAATATATTTGTGGATAATTGAAAGGAATAGTTTTCTGCACGGCCCCCTCAAAAGTGTCTGGCGGTGTGTGTCTGTACTTGCGGACGCAAGTCCACACACCTCCCACCTAAAACAAAAATAGATAGCAGAGTTGAGGGATGTGTTGGCATTATGCTTGAGATGGACAAGATTAGGTCCAAGGTTAAATATGGTTAGTTTTAAGTGGCTGATTCTGGTAGCGAGATGGTTTCATCTGGAAAGAGATCCAGTCTATTTGATCTTCCAAAGTGGCAGGCTTTCGCTCGTTCGATACTTGACACGCGACTACATCATTCTTACGTTAGGAGTTTCAGGAGCCGCACGTTACTTCTGACGGTGCACTTTGGTCACGTGACGCGACACCCTTTAACCACTGGCTGACGCGAATGAGAGCGAAACGTGTGCTTGACGCAATACATATTATCATTAGAATCAAAAAGTCATGTATGAATGAAATCGTAAAGAGGAATTTAATCAAGACGGGTTGTCCTGTAAACAGACGCTTTTAAAAAGGCAAACAAACAAAAAATACTTTTTCTCCACTTTAAACAATGAAACTGCTCAGGGCATTTCCTTCACAGACGAGAACCAAAGCATTGCATCCAACCGACTTCTAAAGAGCTTGGGTAAAATAAATAAAAAGAAAGCAGCATGAGCCAGAACTTTGAGCCCTTCCGATTCCCATCATTAGGGCTGCTCTGTCGTCGTGGACAGAGAAACGGGAGAAGTCAAGTCTTTAACACTGTGGTGAGGATCGTATATCGATGCAGACGGCTCCGGTTGCCCCAGGTGTCAGGGACCCTTGTGAAGTGGGCAGACGATCACGTTTCCAGGTCAGGGTGATCAAAGCGCTGATCAGTTTTCGCACACTTTCCATCTAGCCAAAACATTTACTAAAGCGATGAGAAATGCAATTTCCTGGCAAACAATGCCGCAAAGCGAAGTTTGGCACTCCGAAGCGGCAATTTGTGGGAGGACTTGGAAGGCAACACTTTTCAGTGTTTACAGTAGGAGAGGAATGACTTCCACTCCGCTCACACAAAGAAAAATGCCTAAATGGAAGCACAAGATGAGATTTGTGGTAATTTAACCAGGGAGGTCTTACTTTGCAGCACTAGCAGAACGCTGTCACACTTTCTCTTCATTGTATCAGTGTGTTTTTCCCTCTCCCTCTCTCTCTCTCGCTCTCTTCTCTCTCTCTCTCTCCCTCCCTCTCCCTCCCTCTCTCTCTCTCTCTCTCCCTGCTCGAGGCTCTTCACCCTCTGAAAAGCTGGCTGTGATGGATGACACAGTGTCACTGAGCTTAAAATAAAAGTGAACATCTGAAGGGTAAAAAATGATCTATTTTGGGAAGGACGTTTTCATTTGTGGCACCAGAGGTGGCCACAGAAGATGGAAGAATGGAGAGAAAAAAAGAAAAAAAAAGCCTCTCTTAATTCCCTCCGTCTATTTTAAATCCTACTGGGGGAGAGTGTTTACAATACTGTTTGATGATGTACTTGTTTGACACTTGCCATTACTCAGAGCGTGCCATGTAAAGAATACGCACAATTACCTCTTTAAAGCGACCTTCAAATATGGCTGCCTCGTTTATGCCCCTCCCCCCCCCCCCTCTCCATCAAAAGTCGGGCCATTGCGGCTCCTTTAAGGGAGCGGCGTGTTGCGCTGCTAATTTCCTTGTCGTCTGGGAAGCCCAGCAGCTCCCCAGCAGCGCTGCTTATCAAAGCTGTTCAAAGGCTGCCCCTGACACGGGCCCCTCTGTCATTACCATAGACAGCCCCCCCACCTACATCCGTCCTTCCGTCAGTCCCTCCGTCCGGCCAGCCAGCCAGCCAGCCATCCCTCCCTCCACCCTCCACTGCTCTCCAGTGCCGGCGGGTTCATTACACAGACAGAGACGTCACGCGGATCGGCGGCGTGCCCTGACGCTACACACTGTTCTCCTTCACTTATCTTTAGACGAACAACCCGCCTGGTGCCGTCGGATCGATGGCCAATGTTTGGAGCATCATCAGTCGAGTACGCCTCTATCCACCCCTCCAGACACCTCTGGCATGCCCTGCCTCTGTGCTCCCAGATATATGCCTCACCCCCCCCCCACCCCTCCACCCCTGTATGCTGTGGGAGGGGGCCTGCTGTTTTACCACAACACACACATGAAAACAGAATCTCACCGCGCAGTGGGGGAGCACAGAGGTGAGTGCTGCCAGCTCTCCGGCTCCTTGGATGCGGGTGAGAGATTGCAGGTGCTCGTGAGTGTTTATTTGACAGCAACACGAGGATGATAAGATTGCTTTCGCGTTCGGCTAAGCATCTCATTTCGACAAAATTGGATGTTGAAGGCCTGAACGTGGTTGATTAATTGGAGGAGCTAGACGGTTTCCGAAATGAGGAATAATGCCAATTAGGTCACCGGTAAAAGAAAATCAAACAGTTTTTTCCTTGAAAAAAACCAGGTCCATATAGCCTGATTCAGCATCTCAAGCAGTGCTAGATTGTTTGATCCGACTGCAAGAAGATCCAACCACAGACCACATCTGCTCCGTCGTAATGTATCATGTTCTCTCCGAACACATCAGATACGTAAGGGACTCAACCATTCGTTGTGAAGGGTTTGGACCAGGGCCAACTTGTAAAGGCCATGTAGTAGATGAAGAGGGGCAGAGGGGGGATTATCAACTTGGCTAAGCTCCCATGAGCCACATAAATGTGCCACAAACAGTGGATTTAACAACTGGTTAGAGACACTACTGACTAACCAATCCAGAATTGATTTCTTTAAATGCTCTCTGGTTTAAATATGACCCAATTGGCAACGATAATACGAGCATATGTTTCCATTATGCCCTTTTTCTGCTTCATATGAGATATGGAGACAGTAACTGAAGGGCCAGGGCAGTAAAAATACCTGGCCAAGGTCGCCCTAATGAGTGTATATAAAACCCAAACACGCAAGCCAACCTCGGAAGCACTTCAGGGGAGTGTGTGTCACAGCGCCGGGCCGCACGGGCATCAGAGAACATAATTACATTAACCTCTGCCACCACAAGTGCGTTCATTTAACGGCAAACAAACGACTCGCGCGTAACCCACCGGAAAAACCGCCTCAGCCTTAACGAGAGGTTACTGGGGTTGCTCTGTCACCACAACATTCTGAGACGTTTGACGGATTCCTATGGCCGACAGCTGATGTGAGACAACGTGAGAGGTGGGCTTTGGGGGTCTCTTCAAAAGGCGGGCTTTGCTCTGCTGTGAAGCTACAAGAGTTTTCAAGAAATGTGTTGGCCGGGGGTAAGAGGCCAGCCCAAGAGGCAGCAGCGCAAATGCCAAGGAATGAACTTGGGATCTAAAACAGACTAGATTCAGAGACCGAGAGCATTTAAATGCCAATACTAATCCACAGAATGATTTAGGGCATGGCA
Organism: Micromesistius poutassou; assembly: GCF_964030765.1. Taxonomy (NCBI): domain Eukaryota; kingdom Metazoa; phylum Chordata; class Actinopteri; order Gadiformes; family Gadidae; genus Micromesistius; species Micromesistius poutassou. The sequence goes on along the minus strand of NC_140291.1, from coordinate 3,424,612 downwards.
CAAAGCGACTCCCCTTACACATACCATATGTTAGCACCGCTACGTCGGGGAGAGAGAGTGAGAGAATAAACATTCCAACGAAGTGCAAACGCTTGTTTCTTCGGGGGGGAAAAAAAGTGTGTGGAAAAAAAGAAGAAGAACACCATGTAGACAAACACACTATGCACAGGCATACGTATGCATTCGATTCAGGCTTTGGAGCTTGTTGATTTATGTTTTTTTCTTAGGAACGGTTGTTTTTCCACCGTCTCGGGCAGCCAGGGAAAGAACAAACTGTTTGGTTTGCAGGGAGTTAAACTTGCTAATGCATACGCTCTCAAGTGTCCTTGTCTTCCACACTGTACTTAATTAGCATTTTGGCGCTAGCCAGTTCTGTCTCCTTCAGTACCTCTGAAGGGGAAACATCCCTCTGACACACACACACACACACACACACACACACACACACGTGCACACACACATGCGCGCGCACACACACAGACACACACACGCACACAGGCGCACGCACGCCAACACACACACACAAATGCACACACATCTTTGGAGTTAATGGACAATGGAAGAGGATTTGGTAAGGGCTGACGGAAAAATGAAATAAAGAGTCTGCAGACCAATACGAAAACAGATGTTGAGGCTCCAGCTTCTATTTTTTCTTCACTCTTTGGGCTGCCTTGAGTAGGAAATAATATATGGGTCAGATGTATTAAGCAGGGGCTCTGTAATGTGCTGTCCACACTGTATACAGGGGGAGGTGGGGGGGGGGGAGGGGGTACTAGCTTCAACTCCTTGGTAATCACAGAGGTTAGCGCGCAGACAGAAAAGCAAATCTCGGCGGACATTCCTCGACGGCGCTGCACAGAAGTGAAACGGTTCTATTTTCGTAATGCTCGACTCCGCAGATGTAAATGAATTAGCGCACTTAAGCTAGGCAAGACAATATCTCACTGTGCGCCAACACTCTCGGGCTAGGGCTAGCGCACCGGGTCGGAAAATTGCAGGTAATTGCCGAAGCCGTTGAATCCCATTCAGGTTTTGGTTGGAAGGCTGAAATAACAAAGCCCTGATTGCTGGAAAAGACAACAGGGCAGGGCGGGCCTGCCGGTCCTGTTTCTCCGAGTTAATTTGATACATATTTCTCCCCTCCTTTGCGATGTCAGTAGTACTGGCAAGAGTTGGGAGTTGGAGGGGCATGGGGCCGGGGGGGGGTTAAGGGAGGGTGAGAACCCCAACGTTAACCTCCAAACCCTGTCTGTCTGCCATTTTACGTCTGAACAGCATGAGAAGCAAGAGGGGCCTCCTTTCCACGGCGCTGGGTGAAAGCTGTCAAGTTCAACGCAGGAGCGTGCTGCCTGTTGTTTCACGTTGAAGGCATTTGGGCTGCTTAAATTCGGGCAAATATTAACTGCAGTGGGTGGGTGGGTGTGTGTGGGTGTGTGGGTGTGAACAAGACACGTGGGGAGAGAGCATGTGGCAAAAAGTGAACAGTTCAATTATTCATAGCTATTTTAAATATCATCTAATTGCAATTGTAATAAGGCAGCCCTCGGATGAAAACACTAACTGCTATCAACAGCCCTCTGCCTAATCGCCAAATTAGAATTTAAAATGAGCACAGTATATTACATGGCTTTTCCCACAGTATCATGATTTGCTGAATAAGAGCTTGCTAGAATTCAGCATCCATAATTTGTATAGTGACAATTGAGGGCAATTTGAGCTTCGAGGAAAATGATTAAACTTAAGTGAGTAAGCTGTCAAATATATTGTTTTCTCCAGCTCTAAACTGATTCTATTCTAGTATTGACAAAAAGATCTCAATGCATTTGTGCCGTTTTCTTAGTGTATACAACAAGTTATGTTCAACTGAAGCAATTGGTGCACCACTTTATGTCCAAAGAGTATTAACAAAATGATCCAAGAGGGAAATGGAGTGTACTCTTACATGCATAATGAATTCCTTCACAATATGACAATATGTCCCTGTTTGCAGGGAAATATTGCTATTTAAACATAAAAAGTTATGCATCCTGACACATCCTCGTTAACAAAATGCACTGAAAATCCTTTGCTAAAATGCCTAATACGGTAGTAAAACAGTATAAACAACAACAATATATCTACAAAGAAAAAGCAATCAACACAAAAAACCACAGAGAACCCAAAAGAAGACAAAGCAACAAGCGAGCCGGGGAAGATGGAGACTGGTGGGGAAAGCAGTAGCTGTCAAGGCTGGGAAACTTTACGGTTCATCTGCTTAGTCGTCGCCCTGTGTTTTCTCCCACTCGGAGCTCTGGTGACACTTCAAGTCAACTCCATTCAGTTTGCCTTTGTTCAGGCCCGAGGAGGAGAGGGCTTTGAGACTGACGGGATGATGTAAACATAGACAGAGGCAGAGCATGGGCCACAAAAACAACAGCAAGAAAAACACCGGTGGGTAGCTGTTTTTGGTTCTGTTTATTATTCTTAAGACGGAGGCACTGGATTATATTAAAACTTAAATTGCAGTTTGCTGTCGAGTGTGCTTTGGCAATCCTTCCCCGATACTCTGGGAAGGGCGGGCTAAAGTACCACCACAGTACACCGAAACCTAGCACTTGATCAAACGAATTAAAGGTTTCATCTGAAATACAAGTGAAACGCCATGTAAATGATTCCATAGGGTAAAAGTACAAGTCAAACACAGGTCACTGTAAGATACTGAGGAATTGCCTCTGGAATCAGAACGCAATTCAGTTCCTCTCCCCTGCGCTATACTTTGGGAGGTTCTCCCTCCAGGGTGAGGTGGGGTTAGGGTTAAGCTGCAGAGATCTGCAGGGGATGGATGCAAAGAGGAGCGGAAATCTGTCTGGTTCTCAGGGTCGCAGTGTGCGATTGGTTTCTACGTTTGTGATTACACAACAATATCCAGCGCCACTGAACGGTGCCGTCTTCGAGCCAAGCGCAGTCTCGTCCCACTCCTGTTATTCATTACAAACGCCTCAGTGGAAGAGCCATGCTAATCTGCCATTTGGATGGTTTCACAACACTAGGAAATAGGAGGGTTTACCACAGCCGAGCGCTGACGTGACAGAGATCTGCCTAATGCAGGCATCCTCTCAAAACGAGAGGTTACTCTCTGTGTGTGTGTGTGTGCCGAGGGTTTCTGACCGTGGCAGAGCTCATCAAAGACTTAATGAAATCAATATACGAAAAGGGAAGGTCTGAACCGGAGCGACCACTCAACCACGCGCACACAATGTGTCACGGCCCAGGAGAGGAGACACTGTTACTTAATGTACGCCCACACTTACTCGGGGCTTATGCTCAACATGAAAAATGACCACTTAAGGGAAAAATAAACGCAAGAAAGCCGGTCTGAGAGGCAGGAGGTTGAAGGTTGTCTGCTAATTGCTGGAGGGGAGTGAAACCATGTAAGGGTAAACAAAGTCTGATCGATGGTGGGGGATTATATCAGAAAGAGCCTCTGGCCCCTGGCCAAGACGAGCAAACAGACTGCTCTCTGTCTCCCTGCTACAGTTGTTTAGAGAAAAGGAGGGGAGAAAAAAAAAAACGAAGGCGGGAGCGATGGAGTTAAAAGCATTATATTTCACAAGAGGTGGTGATCCGATCGAGCACGCCACAATACCAGATATGTCATGTCGCAAAACTGGATCACTCCCTGGCTGTGTGTGTGTGTATCGGCCAGAAATGCCAGCAGATAAGAGGGCAGTCTTGTGAGCTGGAGTTGATGGAGGGCTGTTCCGGCTGGTGGCTTAGCTTCAGGTCAGCCTATACTCCCATAGCGCAGGGGGTGGACAATCTCCACGCACCGCGTGTGTTTGTGTGTGTGTGCATGTGCCTGTGTGTGTGTGTGTGCCTGTGTGTGCATGTGTGTGCCTGTGCCTGTGTGTGTGTGCCTGTGTGTGCGCGTGCGTGCGTGCGTGCGTGCATGCGCGTGTGTGAAACCCTCTCCGCCGTGGCCGCCGTCACCACACGATGCAGGGGTTCATACACAGTCACAACTTGTGTATTCTGTCAATTCCCCCGGCATCAATGGGGAAATTGCAATTCACATAAGCCACTTAAGGAAATCTGCAGAGGGAGAGAAAGAAGGTGTACGAACTGAGAAGGGCTTACGAGTTATTGGAACCTTTTAAAAACTAGGGCTTTTTCACCCGACAGGTTTACCCTCCCAGCCGGCCCACCCAAACACCCCTCCGCACATTCTCTTAAAAGCCCTCCACAGCATTTTAATGGACGCGAAAAGGTGTGGGGAATGAAAATAACTTAATTCATTAAGGCCTGTCTGAGATATGCAAGGCATCCACGCCGAAGACAAGAAGGATTAATTGCAAAAGTCACCCAACTGCAGAGAGAGCTTGTTTTCCTTTTATAAGGCACTTGAGCAGTGTATACACCTTTGTTGTCCCGTGTCGTGAAGCGAAAAAGCATGAAGTGCCAGCCAACCGCCCCACTGCTGCTGCTGCTGCTCTCGACTCCAGCTCGCAGCCACAGTACATACACCCCCATCACACACCGCCTTAAAAACACCCAACCCCATGAAACACTAGTGGCCACAAATCGCACCGATTTCAAAGACAAATATCCACAAATATCCGCCTTCAAACTTGAATCTCAGGTGATGCAGAGGCAAAGAATTTATTCTATTCACTCATTGCCAGTGAAGAAATGGGAGGGTGGGGGTGGTGGTGGCGGTGGGGGTGGGAGGATTGCGTGCCTATACCCCGCACAAAGCTTTGGGACTTCACTAGCGGTTGCCATGGTGGTTTCCCATTAGAATAACAAACATTTCCCCTGGATGTTTAACAGCGCTTCCTAGTAAGCACAGCCCTGCCTGGGCCGCGAGTAACACTCTCACTCACTCTCTCTCTCCCTCACTCTCTCTCTCTCTCACTCCCTCACTTTCTCCCTCCCTCTACCCCCTTGCTCCCTCTTTCTTCTTTTTCGCGCACCTGCCTTCACATTTTCCACTGCACAAAATAGAAAAAAGGAAAAAAATGCTTGGGGGTTGAAATATGAAATACGGTTACGGGTAAAGTAAAAAAAAAAAAAAAAAACTTGAGTGCCAAAAATAAGGACTTTTCTTCAAACACGTAATAACTTTCCATGGGAATAAGGAGAAAGTTAAAAAAGAATAGCACTTCCCCTTGATTTTCTGCTCCTACCACTTTTTTAAGCAGGCAGTGAATTTCCTGAAGTGATAAGGGCTTAGCCAATGTAATCCTCAGAGGGCTCTTCTCCGGCATGCCACGAATAAAGAAACCTTTCCCTGTAGGAAAAAAAGACAGGGAGAGAGAGAGGGGTGGAGAGAGGGAGAGAGAGAGGGCTAGGGGGTGGAGGTGGAAGCAACAGTAGTGTCTAGAACAAGGGTGGGGGGACGGGAACTGGGGGAGACGGGGGGAGACGGGGGAGATGGGGCGGGGGGGGGGGGGGGGGGGGGGGCAGGGGAGGGTCGAGGTGGTGGAGAGGCAGGCATGCTAAGGCTCCGTCTCGGGCTCTCGCTGTGAATGCAAATGAGGCCGTGTTGAGAAAGAGCAGCCAGACTCATCTCAGCTGGACATCAACAGCGGAATATTGATATGACAATGCAAAGGAGGGGCTTCCCTGGCCCCGGTGTGCAAGGGGCCAACAGGGTGGGGGTGGGGGGTCGCCCAAATTGGTCCCAATGCAAAGGGGGCCGCCCATGAATGTTTCACAGCGGCCGACCTGGATGATTCATTAGCTCTTAGTTTTGATCGTCTGAGGGCTCTGGACATGTGGGGCCGTGCCAGGCTGAACGGGTACCATGTAAAGCCACTCTCGCCGCTGCCCCGCTGAATATACGATTCTGACCTTTCGCTTCAGATATTGAAATGAGAAGCTGAGGGGGCGCCACGACTGGTCAGCCACGTGCCGCCAGACTAGGTGCTGGGGAGAACATTTCAAAGGCTGGCGGAGTGCGATGGAGTACTACTGCGATGACAGATGATGCTGGGGGAACAGACTCGAATTATTCATAATTATTTACCCCCTTTTTTTCTCTCCGCGGTTACAACGTGGCAAGCCAAGTTAATATTGATTTCAGTTGTAATTATTCTAGTATTCATTCACTATTCATTAACTACTTTCAATAATACAAAAAATAAAAAAAAACATTAACTGACTGAATTAGGTGATGATGTATTGATTGCATTGTGTATTGATTTCCCTTAAGTCAATGATGAATGAATGCACCTAAGGTTGTCAACATCCAACCTCGATCCGTCCATTGTAAAGGCAGGAACTCTCTGGGCTGTGTACGATGCCTGGCAGCCATTTAGGACCCGGGGGGGGGGGGGGGGGGGGGGGCGCCTGAGCATCTCAGCCTCTCTATGGGCGGTTGGTTACATGTGGTTGTCACATTTGCATCTTCAAAGATGTGCACTGACAAGCTCAACATGTGTGAGATGTGTCTGGGCGGCATGTGAAAACCATGTTCTTCACACACACACACACACACACACACACACACACACACACACACACACACACACACACACACACACACACACACACACACACACACACACACACACACACACACACACACGGGATGCTTCGATGTCCTTTATCTGCCAGGTGTATCAATCAAAAGTCAGCTCAATGGGGTAGCTGTACACATAGCGGTTTGGGAACGGAGATAAAGAAATCTGCTACCGCACTGACGCCAAAACAGCATGGCATTCACATAACCGCAACCCCCCCGAACCTCATCACCATAACATGGCAGAAGCATACCCCCGTTAACATCACGATAACGTCAATCCCAATCAACCATCACATCGTTTACCGAGACGTTTACATCGTGACGCCTACCGCGAGGAACCCGAATCGCCGACAACGACCACACCAGTAAACACGCCGACGCGTGACACAGCGGCAGACTTATCTGAGCTCCGCCGCCACCCGCGCGCGCTCAATGGGGCGTCTCGTCGGATGAGCCCGAACAATGGCGAGTGCTTGGGCGCATTGTGGACGCCGCGCCAGAGCGCATTGTCTGCCACAAGGCCGTCTTACAAAAGGAGGCATGTGCAAAACAAGACGTGACGGCTTCATAATACGTCTTTGGGAAAAAAAAAAAAACCCTGTCTCCCGGGGCTGTGGATCAACGGATCATCGCCTTTTCCGACTTTTTCGGCGATCCCTGCCAAAACCGCTGCAATCAAGGCCCCCCCCCCCCCCCTGGTAGGAGCCCTGTGGTCCTCCCAGCGTTATCAAGCACGCCGCTCACTGTTGACTCATCGTTCGGCTGCGGCGAAGGGGTTAACGTCAGCCAGCATGACGCGCGCTATCACATCATATTAGTATTCTGATGAGCCATATCCGTTTTGGCATAAGCTCATTTTTTCATTTTTTTGGTCGCATTGTGTACAAAAAAAAAAAAACCTTTGAATGCGGTCCTTAAAAGAAGATTAATGCCACTGGAGTGTTTGTAGTGGGTCTAATCCTGAGAGAGCGTTTGTTGGTGGAGGGGAGGAAGAGGAGGACAGGAGGGAAACAGCTGTACTTCAAGAGGAATCCATCGGAAGATTCCATCCCTCCCCTCGTTCATTCGTTCATTCGGTGACGAGATACGTACGAGTGCTGATTGCCGCCGTGGGAGAACTTGGGGAAAAAAAAGAGCCTGGAAATGACTTTGGCGTGCGGGCCAACTGCCGAGTGACGGCGTTTACTGACATGACCAACGGGCATAAACTGGCAAATCACATGAGGAAATATATCACTGTGGTTTTATGTTTGTGTGTTTTATTTGGGACACCGCACCCCCCCCGCTGAGGGTTCCTATTGGGGGGGGGGGTGACAGTTTTTTGTTTTGTTTTTTGACCAGGGAACGGACGAGGAGCGAGAGCGAGTGTGAACGCAGCCAACCGAGAGGGAAACTAAAAAAAACCCCGGGGCCCGGGTGACCCCTGGGGTCGAACACCTCAGCTGAACCGGAAAAAGTGACCACGACGGTTGGATGGAGTGAGCCTCGACACGGGAGCCAAGAATAAAGACGTGGCCCCAGAGCCCAGAGAGAGAGAGAGAGAGAGAGAGAGAGAGAGAGTGAGAGAGAGAGAGAGAGAGAGAGAGAGAGAGAGAGAGAGAGAGAGAGAGAAATCACTGGCTCTGTTTGTGTGCCTGCCATAAAAACGGGCGGGCTATAGGGAGTTTATTTACTCACGGGGCTGAGCGGTAAAACAGACTGGGCGTCCCTGGTTAAGTCTTGTTTATGCAGTGACACTGTGGTGATCCGCCCGGGACTGTAAGTGGTCGTCACACGTTGGTCGGTCGGTCCCCCCCTACCTCCTCCTCCTCCTCCCCCAACGCCGCCGCTATACTTGCTACATAATTAATATACGGGCCGACATGACATGGATATGATAGGACATGGGTATCATAGGCACGCCGTTGACTGTTGTACAGAAGGAGGAGGAGAGGGGCGGGCAGGGGGGGCAGGGGGTGTGGTGACGGGAGTCACTGCATTTTTCATGAGCCAGTCAGCCAGCAGTGTTCTCCAGCCCGATGCTTTGCGACGTGACAACCGGGACAGTGGGGGGGGGTAGGGTAGGAGGAGGGCAGGACAAGGGGGCAACAGAGGCAACTATGCGGTGGTGTCAAAACAAACAGGGGCTTTTTCTCTTTTTTTTTTTTTTACACACGCGGCTCAGATCCCCCACTGATCCTGGTTGTCAGATCCCGGTGATCACCCCTGCATCTCCCCGCCGGCGCCAGGATCAGCGCTCTGCCGCTCCGAACGCCCCGACATGTGAGCGAACCGCCTCTCATCTGTGAACCCCCCCTGCCTGATCACCGACACCCCCCCCCCCCACCCCGATGTCTTAATAGGCAGAGGCGGGCGTTTGATGGTAATGAAAATAGAAACAGGGTGATGGGAGTGAAGCGGAAACGTTTTACCCCGAATAACGCTTAGTTTACGGCGCTGGGACTAGGCCTGGGCGATATGGGCTGAAAGACATATCACGCTATAACTTGATCATATTGATCGATATCGATAACTATTGATAATTTTATTGACCTAAAAAGACTAGGAATTACCATGCTGGATTTCAACACTTCTGTTTAACACTTAATATGACCTTCCACTGTTCTTCATTGATAACTACTCCAATGTCGGAAAACACTAAAAGATTGTAAATAAGTAATCGGACTGTGTTTGTGTAACAAACCCAGCTGCTAGATTCGGTGGTCCAGTCTCTTATCGATATATATTGAACATGTTTTGTATTAATATTGATCAAAAGTCTATCACAATAAGATCATTTATTGTTTTATTGGCCAGGCCTAGCTGGGACTATTAATAGCTCTGTAGAGGAAACCCTGGGAAAAGAAGAAGAAAAAGAAGAAGAATAAGCAGAAGAAGAAGAATCCGTTGGGCAGTGGGGTTTGGACTAGGCGGGCTCGGTGTTAGCCTTCGGGGGAGGTGTTGCCTGAGAGGGGTCATTCCTCCTCATTGGGAGCCATTACCGCCTCGACGTCACTGCCAGTCTGTCCCCTCACCCGTCACACAGCCCCCCCCCCCCCCCCCCCCCCCCCCCCCCCCACCACCACCAGTGGGTTGCCTCACCCCTACGACTAAATCACATTCTACGCACAAACAGCCGGGCTTTGCAGCATTTAATCTAATCGCTCCATCTCCTGTGTCCCAGTACATGTCCAGTCACACACACACACACACACCACAAACATACACACATGCACCACACACACACTACAGACACACTGAAGGCCAACATCACACCTAAATCCCTTTGCACTTCCGCCTGGTGTTGTGCAACTGCAGCCGGTAATTGCAAATCAGAAATTAAGATTTGCTTTCTAATTATTTGTGGGGCAGAGGGGGGAGGGGGTTGGTAGGGTGGCTGGGTTTAAAGAAAGACGGGGACAGGAATAGGAGCACATTAAATTCTCATTAAAGCCAGAGGAGAGGGGACAAGGAACATATTGACACAAGTCCTTGAAAGAGAGACAGGGACACAGAGAGCGCGAGAGAGAGTGATAGAGAGAGAGAGAGAGAGAGAGACACACAGACACAAACATACAGGAGAATCAGCTGACATCGATGCCGTTTTATCATCTCGGACAAAATAAAAACTACCTGGGGGCCCGAACTGTAATTTAGCAGAGCGCACAGTGCCAGCGTTGTCAGACATGCCCGGGAGCCACTTCCCAAGGGCCATCATTTCCAATACAGACTGGCACATCTTATTAAAAGTGTGACAGATTTATTATTATAGTTGTTTAGCTCCCCTTAACCCCTACATAATCAAATCACTCGGGTGGGTTCAAGGAGACCCTCCCCTCGGTGAAGCACAATCATTTGTCTTTTTATTTATTTATTTATTTGCTTTCTTTTTATCGGGGGGGGGGGGGGGGGGGGGGGTCGATTTAAAGTGCTTGATTTAAATTCTCTGTGCGTGGTCGGTTCCGCAGACCCCATGCGGTGACATATCCTGTTTACTTGCCAGACAACCCCCCCCCCCCCATACCCCCAGACAGTCGCAGTCATGAGGGGTCAAGTGTGTGGGTGAGGAACGTTAGGGAGAGAAAGGAGGAAAAGGGAGGAGGGAGGGAAGGAGTGAGGGAGGGAAGGAGTGAGGGAGGGAGGGGGGGGGTTACATAAATCAAACACTCCTCTGAGCACTTTAGAGCAGGAACAGATTTCTGTACCAACAAGAGTTGGTAAGAAAAAGAAAAGGAAAAAACCTACAGCGAGAGAGCTAACACGCCACACACACCGACCACACACTCACCTGTTCTCAGATCCATTTACGAGTGCGGAACACCTTGTGCCGTCATTATAGTGGTTATACATAGATAGAACACTATAATATAGTGTTCTATTTATGTACAACCACTCAAGCTGTTCTTATATATATTATAAGAACAACATTATATGATAATATCATATCGGAATGAGCGGAGAGAGCGATTTGCCGCCGCCGAGTCTCCTTGTTGCCGGGCGGGTTTTTGCGGACCGGGCTGCCATATTGTGTTTTATGCACTGTAATTGCGGCGGCACAAAGTGCTCCGAGGTGAAGTGGAGGCATACAGTGTGACAAGAATGATGGAGCACGTTATTGGGCGCGCGGGGGGGGGGGGGGGGCAAGGGATTGTCATTACCTACAGGACATTGATGATTGGGAAGCACTTATTCTCTTGCTCAGGAGCTACGGTGAGAGGGGAGGGAAAAAAAAACGCTTGCCCCCTCAGCAAAATCAATACGCTTTGAGCCGGCGGAATGCAAATGGCCAACGATCCAGAGGCATGACACGGGGGAGGACGCCTCCTTACTTATCCTGGCTCCGTTCAATGTCATCATTAGCCGCCGCCGTGTCAGATCGGCTCGATGAAGGGGGCATTATTTCCGAAAGGATAAAAAAAAATAAAAAAGCGTTGCATTAATCCTTTTATGCTGCTTTCAGCAGGATGGAGTCTCCCCCCATAGCTAATATTAATGCGTCGAGGTGTCAAGAGCGAGATGGCTAATCCGATAGCTCAGGATGTACAGTCAACTTTTTACAGACGGTTATCTATCTGGCCCCGTACCTGCAACACTAATAGGCACAAGAACAGGATGTGCTTTCTTTTTCTTTTCTTTTTTTTCTTTAAGAACCACTTGCTCTACGGTGCCTTCAAAAAGGAGGAGAAAAATGCGATAATTTCCACGGGGCTCCCTGGGCTGAAAAGATAAGGCAGGGAACGGGGGTGGAGAAAATAAAAATGATGCTCGCCTCAGAGGAGGAAAAATAGCTTCCTGATATAGTCCTAGCTCTCTCTTTAGGGCTGACACCAAGAACATACACTTTATCAATTATACATAAAGCCACTGTTGGCAGCTTGTTTGGATCCAACCCCAGCCCTACAGAGTGTCGAAATGTTTCTAGGAGCCCCCCCCCTCCTCCTTCCACTCCTCACCCATCAATGCACCTCCCCCACACCGCCCCCCACCCCCCCAACCACCCAGCAGCCTCGTCCTCGTCCTTAAATCAATCCCTTTTTAGGCCTGAATTTATTTTTCCTGTAACAAATCTGTCTTGGCAAAGGCTGTCACCTAAGCGCGGAGAATGACAGGCTGATGTCTGTGCAGAGAACATCAACCTTGCTCCAGGAGCAGCCTCCCAAGGTAAGTAATCATGCAGGGGTGTGTGTGTGTGTGTGTGTGTGTGTGCCTCTGAGTGTGTGTGTGTGTGTGTGTGTGCATACGGGAGTGTGTGTGTGCCTGTGTGTGTGTATGGATGTGCCTGTGTGTGGATGCCAGCCAGAGTCCAAACAAACCCAGAGTCTGTTGCTCAAGATAAACAAACCAATTAGGGCGGAAGGCATGTTATTCCTCAGTCGGTGGGATATTTACTAGATGGAAAATAATCAATGCATTCTTATTTCCACAGGGCCCGAGTCTGCAGAAGACCTGAGCAGAATTAAATACAGACAGAGTGCAGGGAGCGAAAATTATTCATTAGAATTTTGTTTCATTATATTATAATAATAATAATGGGACTTAACTAGCGACTAGCCATGTAAATCATCTGCTGGAGCACCGATGGAGAGGGGCAGGGAACACGGAAGGGGGAAGAGTCACCATCGCCGCCTTGCCCCCCCTCGCTCCCAGGGATACATGCCCTTCTTGTGTGGATGAGTCAGCTTACATCTTCTGACAATTGTGAGCCAAGGGCTTTGTCAAAAGGAACCACAGTTATTGTTTTGATTGGTCCCCCTTGTTATGTTGGGAGCGCAAACTGCTTTCAAATGTGATTGCGCCACAGCGTTTTTGGAAGTGAGGCACGCACATACAGAACATCAAAAGGAGATGTCTGCTTTTTATTTACCGCCGACAATCATTTGGCAATTTGGCGAGCGCTCCTCGGTTCCTTCTCCAGATTGGAACACGCTGGCCCCGATCGGTAATTGCAAGGAGAGCCCCCATTGGCCGGCCAGAGCATGAGATGACTGGGCTCACGGTGCATGACATTTAAGCCGGCCAATAAAGACGGACATGCTCATCAACGCGGCGGCGTCCTCTGCCAGGGCCGGTTTCAGTGTAAAGTGGAGGCCTTTGCAGGGTTGGACTGGATGTACAGCTGCACTGGCTGCCTTTCAACCTCTTCCCTCTGGGCTCCGGGCACCAGCCCTACTACTGGCAACTGGCTACGGAGCTGCCCAGCAATGACCACACATGAAAAGAAGTGCCCATGTTTTCTTTTTAACGTTGCATTCAAGGAGGATCCAGTGGGAACGAGAGTGTATGGAAACAGAAAGAGACAAGAAAAAAAAACGGGTTAAGAGATTTAATGTGCTGCCGAAATCCCTGACACTTGCCAGAGGTCCAAATGTTCCAGAGCTGCAGAAGCACCACGGCATGTCTCTATTAATCCTCCGAAGCTGCTTACAAATATTCACCCGACAAACAATAGATAAGGTCACTGCGCTCGTAGGCTATATATCCGAGTAGCAAGCACCCATGTCGGGAAAGATGGAGTGAAAGTACATAACTACCTTGTTGTGCGTGCATGTAACATCTGCATGACTAAAAACCAAGGCAACTATAAACGTTCCCAACATTCGTTTATAAACCATTCTCCAGTACAATTAAACTGTCAAACCATTACAGCGGATCATCCCCGTGATTCATTAGGTTCCTTTTTGCGTAAAAAAGACAAAATAAACAAAAGGGGAAGAAAAAGGAAAAACAATAGAAGTTGAGAAAATGGACAACTGCCAAAGTGCCAGGGAAGAAGATATGCATTGGCTTATTACGGTCTGTAAACAAATTAGAGCTACATAAAAGGGGAAAATATGAAACCACGCAGGGGGAAACAATTCCCAGTGAACTCCGGCATCTGCCGAGCAGAGACACACGCACACGCACACACACACACACACACACACACACACACACACACACACACACACACATCTGCGGTGAGCTGTTTGTCGAACCGGCTTCGAGAACTGTCAAGCTGACCGGGGGAGTTGGGTAGAGGGGGGCTTGCGGTAAGCAAGAGTATTCCGTTGGCGTCTTTTCTTTCTTTTTTTTTTTTTTATATTCCGTGCTTCACGCGGCAGTGTGATGATATAACAAAGTCTGACACTTAACTCTGCTCAATATCTCGTCCCCTAGGAGACACGCTCGCCTGGAGCGCCTGTGGTTTTCAGAATGTGAATCTTAATCAGTTGTACCCGGCGGAGCAGGTTCTTCCATCTCCCCGGTGAGAGTATCAACACATGGCCACTAGCCACATTTCACGGGGACCCCAGATTGGCTATTTATTTTTTTCCTGTTCAACATTACCTGACAAATAATTACTCCCGACTATTCAATGAAGCGACGTGACGCACGTACGTACTTTGGCGTTTTTCGCAAACATGTAAAACCTAACCGTTCGCCTGGGCACCCCCACTGCGTCACCTCAGACGGACGGCGCAAGGTGAAAATCAAATGGAATAACATACCCCTAAACTATTTCATCCACTTTTGTGAACAAATTGAGATGAAGAAAATGGTTTAGAGCAGATCAGGTGCACACAGTAATACAGGGGAAAGGAAATGCTGTTCTCCCTGCTGAATGAAAGGGAAAAAGACAAGCACTTTTTCACAAGGTAACGTGGGTGTACAAGGAGAAAGTCAAGGCATGCTGGTGGAGTAGAATGGCCTGGAGGCTGGACCGATGCCAGAGTCCAAAAAAACTGCTTTAACCAAAGGCAATTACTCAAGATGAAATGGATTAAAGCAATTATTTCTTGTTCAAATTACAAAGCTTAAAGACCTGCCAACTTTAAATATCGCAGTACATTTCCCCCCCAAAAAAATCAAATAACAATGCAAATCAAAATCACCTTCAAATGAGCCCTATTCAAATCCAAAGGGCGGCTATGCCGACACAATGCCTCCCACCACAACAAAGGAGGCCAACCCAACAGTGCACTCTATAAAACCCCCCGCTACCCCAAAAGGAAAGCCAGACCCCTCCTTTTCTTTGCACATGGCGTAGCAAGTTTATATCATCGTTAACGATTCAAATAAATGTAAAAGTAGGCTGGAGCAGAACGCAGTTAAAGAAATGTCAGGGGGATAGAGGTGTGTGTGGGGGGGCGGGGGGGGGGGGGTGAAGGCATAACGCCGTGCAACCTCACCAAAATCCACAAAGTGAATCAAACCCGCTCATCAGATTTGGCGTCTTTATCCTAATTTGCAAGACACCTCCCCCACCCCCTCCCTCCCTTCCCTCCCCCCAGTCGGGCCTCTGTCGGGGGGGGGTGTGGTGGGGGGTGTGTGGTGTGTGTGTGGGTGGGGGTGTGCGTGGGGGGGGGGGGGGGGGGGCAAGGCTGGCGGGGATGGTTCTCCAGCTGGGCGGGCCAGCTCCCATACATCCCATTGGCACCAGGGGCAACCCCATGCAGAGAGCCAATCACAAGCCCCACCCCACTCCTGACAGCTCATTACCACTCAATTAGGCAGGTGCAGCGTGGCGCGCGGCCCCTCTGCCGCGAGGAGCCCTCCCAGATGCATGTTTAACATCGGAGAGAATTACACGGAGACGGCAAACACAGCGCGCGCGCACGCGTGAGCCGCCCCCCTCGCCACTTGATTGCGCCGAGATTGAAATCTCGTAATTGGCGCGGGCCCGGGGACGATGGGAAAAAAAATTAAGTAAAAATAAAAAAATAAAAAAGCCACACCGATGAATACGATGCAGTCGGCTTGTGATTGAACAATTAGGAATTCACATTCATGGGGACGCGCGTGTTGGCAAGTCACGAGACGCCGGCTGATTAGGGGAGCCCGTTTCGCCGGTGACAATGTCACCGGCGGCACCGCGCTCACCCCCCACCCCCCGCCCCCTCCCCATGGCGACATGACCTCCAGGGGCGAGAGACACGCCGACAGTTTAGCCTCGACGCCGACGGACGGGACGGCGCCAACGCTGACGCCGTCCTCTGCGCCCGGGGGGTTAGCACGCGACCGCGTCCGCGGAGGATCGCTCGCGCGCAGACGCGGACGTGAGGCAACGCCACCTCCTTCTGGCGTGGGTCCCTCCCCAACGGGGAGCCATCGGCAGGCACGCATCGTACGGTACACGTAGCACGCACGCACGCACACACCCGCACACACGTGCGCGGGGGGGGAAGGCTACGGCCATCCCTGGAGGACCGATTCTAA
>NC_140291.1:3350820-3408232 GCF_964030765.1 Micromesistius poutassou | reverse complement strand
GAGACAACAAATGTGCATGGCTTTAATAGTGGGCCGCTGCCAGCGTGTCGTCCTTTATTAGGCCGAGCTAAAGGACGGACTAGGTTGTGCGTTTCTGTTGTTTTGATGTTGCGGTTGTTGTTGTTGTTGGTGGGTAGGTTTGGGGCTGGGAGTTCACATTATGAGTAGATGAAAGACAGAGAGAGGCAGAGAGAAGGAGCACAGATAGTCAGGGTCACTAGGGGTCGGGCAGTGGATGGTGAGTGTGTGTGTGTTTGTGTTCTGTGTGCATGTATTCTGGTGTGTGTGCGTGTGTGTGTGAGTAATCTGGTGTGTGTGTGTGTGTGTGTGTGTGTGTGTGTGTGTGTGTGTCTGTGTGTGTTCTGGTCTTGGTGTGTGCGTGTACATGCATGTATGTGTTCTGGTGTGTGTGTGTGTGTGTATGTGTGTGGTGCTCATGTGTTCTCTTGAGGATTGAGATTTCGAAGGCCTGAGCACAAAGCCTTTGAGACATCCCCCCCCCCCCTTTGTAAGAGAGGCTGATACCAAGAAGGAGGAGGGGGGAGAGGAGATGGGTGGTGGTAGGATCACGGCGACTCGCAGTGCTCCGTGTGAATAATTCCACCAGCACCCCCTGCTGTGCCGACCATATGGGCCACTGTGAAGTTTAAACACGGAGAGGGGAGAGAGTGAGGGAGAGAGTGAGAGAGAGAGTGTTGCAGTAGGCTGCTGCTGCTGCTGCTGCAGCACCACCAGGCAGGGCTACCATTCCTACTCTACACTGCCACCCCCTCTCCCTCCACATGCGCCACTCTGTGGACACATGATCACTGGAGATAACACACAGAAAAACAACCTACGTGCATGGGGGATGCCATCATCGGCTCTTTCCGTGTGGTGGCGGGGGGGGGGGGGGGGGGGGTTCATGGTGGTGGTGGTGGGGGATGTTGGTTCAAAGATTACTAAAAATAGCCTGAGGCATGCTTTTCTGAACATGCTGTATGTTCTGGATAAGACATCCACATTTTAATTAGAAAACACTGCTTTAGAAAGGGAGGGTTGAGGGGGGGGAAGAAAGGAAAGAAAAAAAATACACCCACATGCACAGAGACAACGACTGTGTTTGCTTTCACCTCCTTTGACTGGATGATGAAGTCCCCTCCTGGCGCCACCTGCTGGCCCGCGCCAGCGCGGCAGAGGGAGGCGTTGCCAGCCACAGTGCCAGCCTAATTGTGATTGCATCAGCCAGCCGTCTCTCATCGTGATGCGGCGCAGTGCTTTAAATACAGCGTGGCAGCTGTGCATACATTTGGCATTAACAATACGCATAAATATACACACACACGTTGCCTATTCAAAAGAAATGCTAGCGTAAAATAGTGGACGGACTACTCTACTGCTGATCATATAAACCGGAGTTGAGTGAATCATTTTCAAATGATTACACATATTGTGAACACACTACACACTACAACACTGTGTTGTACCATTTAGCACTGCCCTTTTAAAAACATCGGCTGTATGCAAATGGTGCAGTGTTGTGCACATGAAGGATCAGAGATAGGCAGACGCGCGTGCTGCGGTCGGCCAGATTCAGTGGATAGCCATTAGGCTCTCTGCACAATCTCTGCTCTCCCTCTTCGGGCTCCGAGGTCGTGTGATGGATGTGGGCCCGTGACCTTTGCCCTTCAAACGGCAGGGAGCAGGTTGCTCTAACACCAGCGGGGCCCACAGGGGGTGAGTTTAAGTACTGTAGGTACCACCTCTGCAACACACACCCAGAGGTGGGCGAGAGTGTATCTGTGCGTGCGCTGGAGAGAGGACAAGGGGGTGTGTGGCGGGTGACACTAATGTGTCTACACACACTCAGTCAAGCATGAGTGCGCCCAGTGATGTGGCACGATGGCGAACGCATGCAGCCCTGCATGGTGTGTAACACACACACACACACACACACCTTGGATCCCGGGAAGACGCCATCGGGGGTTTGGTAGCACTCACAATCTGCTTCGTTATACTAAATAAATAAAATAAAGCAGGCAGGGGGGGGGATAGAGAGTCAAGTGTGTTTACAGAGTGGAATCCATCACACACACAGAGGCAGGAGCTAGCAGTGTTAGCATGGAGTCTGGAAGAGGGCCCTTGATGGTTTCCTCCCCGGTAAGCAGGGCGAGGTGCGGCCGTGTGATGTGTACATAAGACAGCAGGGGCGTGTGAGCGTCGACACACCACTGATCTCCCGTGTCGTTGTGATCTCTCTCTCTCTCTCTCTCTCTCTCTCTCTCTCTCTCTCTCTCTCTCTCTCTCTCTCTCTCTCTCTCTCTCTCTCTCTCTCTCTCTCTCTCTCTCTCTCTCTCTCTCTCTCTCTCTCTCTCTCTCTCTCTCCTGAATAATTCATGTGGCAGCAGGTCGCGCGGCATAATGAGGAGTTTACTCTCTCATTCTGGATGTGATTGGGACTCTGCTAATCTGCATTTAGCACAAAGACGGGGGCGAGAGAGGGAGAGAGCAATGCAACGAGGGGGTGTAAGACCTCTCCCCCCCCCCCCCCCCCCCGGAGAGGTGGTGCTGGGGTGGATATAGCACTGATGAACCTAATTGCTGTGAGCAAACAACCCTCTGAAAAGAGCCACGCCATAATTTCTCGATAAAGAAAGTAAACAATTCATTATCATCGAACAAGCATGTTCATAGGGCAAATGTTTGAACCAATAGGACTAATATGTGTTTTTTTCTTCCGCGTCGACCTGCTGGGCAGGTTGCTGTGACTTGGCGATACGCTCTGGTGGTGACTTGCTCATCTGTCACTACAATCATTGTCAAGTGTCATATTATACGGTACGCGCAAGAGGATTTCAGTGGACGATATATTTTGCAATGTGGTGTGGCTCTGAACAGCCATATAGCAGGTTCCTTATCGAATTAAATCTTACAGTAGTATAAGCCACCGTAAAAATGTCCCACAGAAATAATATGTTTATAAATACATTGACATCTTGCTCCCCCCTATGGCGGATTATGATAACAACGATTGACTATTGTTGCCCCCTGCTGGACAAGTTGATTATTTACCCAAATGCAGCCCTTCATCTAAACATACTCAAATATCACGTTCTGCATTTATCCTCTCTTAAATGTAGGTTTAGTGAGGTCAAGTGTGGTTTAATAAAAGGCGTTCCACTTATGAGTACCAACCATGCCAATTATTGACATCAAACCATATAATGATTTCTACATTAGATGGAGACCTCAGGGCCCCATGCAGCAGCATTTGGCTGCCAAAATATGAACATTATTCTAATACTTATTAAATCTGAGCATAATGGCCCTATGCATTTTATAGCCCCCCATTTCAAAAATGACCCAGAAATATCATCAAGGCCTAATATGCGTCAAAGTTTTTATTGATCGTCTGATTTATTCATCACAGATTCCCTGATCTTAACAGGACTAGGGGAATGAACGGAGGCAAGGCACAAAATGGTTGACCGTGGCCCAAATCTGGTTGCCTGGGGCAACTGTTACCAGTAGCCCTGAAATAAGAAACCGGTATTAACATCAACCGCTGGCATGCACTGCACAGACAAACCCAAACCATGGGATGGCAGCACTGAAGAAACAAAAGAGACAAAAAAAAAAAAAAAAAAAAAAAGCAGTCCTTCACATTTCAAACGATAACCATCTGCCTCCTCGTCTTACAGCCTCGGCTGAACCCGGGGACCGATCACAGCGCATTCCAAAACACGGAAACGCTTTGTCACGGCCTCGGGTTGTAAAGCCGTAAAATGGTGCACCGGTGCGTTTCCCTGTGTGCCCCGTAAACCTGCGGACCTGCATCCCCTCCCCTCCCCTCCCGACGTGTGAATACAACACTCATTAACCTCCATAGAGACGCCACAGCTAGGCAACGGTTGCCAAGGAAGAAACAAAAACTGCAGACTCTGTGGTTTCGAGCAGCATCCGGCCCCCCCTTCCAGCCCGCGGCCCCGGTCAAGAGGGAGTCAGGCAGGGGGGTGGGGGGTGGCGGGGGGGGGGGGGGCATGTGGGGGAGGAAAAGGGATGGAGGAGCTAGTAGGTGGATGGACGAGTTAGGTGAAGGAAGCCAGATTCAGGCCTTGTTTGTCAATAACGTATCCGTATTGTATCTGAAATCACTGTGAGTCACTTTGGATGAAAGCTAAATCGTAAAAAAAGGACCCAGGTAATCATTGTGTTTAATAAAAGACAATGCCGCTTCCTCGGAGAAACAGCAGGACTAACAGGAAACTGCGAGGTCCTGCCTTTTACTGTCGTGCCGAGACAGCTCCTCAGACCAGACAGGATTATATTGGACTCCGTGGACGACGGCATAATTGAATTCAGACATGGCCACAGATCAGTGCGTCCGGAGATGGCCTGTTCCGGCGGGGAGGACGGATGGGGATTAAATAAAGAAATAATGACATGGCGGCGGTACACTGGGCAGAGTGAAAAGCGGAGCAATCGTCATTGACTGGACCTCTGTCACCTCTGTCGCCTTCGCTCTGATGTTATTTGTCACACATTTCTGTTAGTCTCTGCTCTTTTTTTCCCCCCCTTCGGTCAATGGATCAGGCCGAGGATGACACAATAAGGCCTCGGCTGATGTTTGGCACAGTGTGCACAGGTGTTACCATGGCCGCGTCGATTGGGAAATAACAATCCGTGGGAGGACTGAAACGGCAGCCGCTTAAAACACCTCCACGTCCTGTTTAAGTGATACTTCACTTTGGGGCTTGAAGCCATTTCAATTAACTTTTTTTCCATTCCCTGTTTTGGTTTTATTGGGTCTGTATGAATGTTATGGGAAATATCAAAACATTTAAATACACACATTAAAAAAAAACCTAGTACTTCATTTTTTATCACATAACCGACCACGCAGGAGTGTTTTTTTTTTTAAGTAGCTGCAGCTGCAGTAGTGCTGAGGGTCCGTGTGACCTATACATTATACATTTAAGCTTGTGTTGCATGCCAGTGGAGGTACTATGGAGGGGACATTGAAACGCACAGTGTTGGGCTTCAGGCAGCAAAGCCCTGTGGTTAATCCAGCCAGGACCCTGCGTGTGGTGGGACCGCTGCCGTCTGTGGCGCCAGTGATAACACTGCATGCCTTTGTGCCCACAGAGAACGACACAGCTGATTCGATGTCATGGGTCTCTCTTTGTCAGGTAACAAGGCCTCCGGTATGGTGGCTGACCTGGCCTTTGTCATCTTAGAATCACCCGTCAGTCTGTAGTTTTTAAATCATGGACACACCGGAGGAAGAAAGGTTTCCCTCGGAATGACTTGACCACCAATGATTTTTAGAATAATTTTTCGAATGCCCTTTATCCTGAACTAAGGATGTGTTTATATTATAATTCAGTTTCCCCATAACCAACTTTTTTTCTCAAATAAGAAACAGAAATGCTGTTGGCATTTGGACTTGAAGATAACTTGTGATTTTAAAAGGCAAATTTAGCCCTAACCCTAATCTTGCTGTAGCTAAAAATACCTCACCCTCTGGAACACACCATCCCTGTGCAGTTTATACTTTGTTTATAAAGTTCCTTTTAAATGCGAGTCCTAATCATAGACACTTAGTTACATTATAATAATATAAATATGTTTATGCTCTTGTTACCATCTTACACAACACTTTTATTCAATCATCTCAACATTAATACTATAACTTTTCCACTACCGGGTTTAGTTTTAAAAGACTTCTGGTAATAAAAAATAAAAGAAATTACAAAACACGAACCGGAATAAAATTAACCCAAAATTAAAATATTTTCAAGTCGGTTTCATGGCAGGCAGCTGTTATAGATAAATGTAGATGCTTTTGGCCCATATCCTGTTCGCCAGCAACATGGGAAATATGTGGGCTGTATATGTTTTGAGAATCTATTACAGGGTCCCGCCCCACCAGAAACGCCCATCTGCTGCTACAGCGGGCAGATATATAGCTGCGCTATTTTGAGTACTGCTTACCATGTCAAGTTGCAGGCATGGATCACTAGACCCCTTTTAGGGTCTGACACAATTAGAACTCTACTACACAACCCTTACAGCCACACCAAAAATGCAGGAGCACGCTGCATGTGGCATGCTCAGAGTTCTGGTTTGTGACGTTTGCGTTGATGCACTCTTGTTGACCATTACTTACAAGGCTTTGTGTGTTTCCTCGGCGAGGATCTGGTCGTTGGGCTTCAGGCCGTACCTTTGAAAAAGACGGAAAAAGAACAACGTTTTTGTGAAACTTTCTGTGCAATGCCTCTAATCTGTGCAGGAGGAGTCGACACTGTGGGTGTAAAAGTGAAACAGCTGCGCTTGGTGCTGCTTCCACTTACTTGTCAAGGAAGTCCTTGTCCACCACAGCTGAGATGTCCAGCAGGGGATTGCCCATCCCAAACAGTGCGTTTTCACTGTAGGGAGACAATGGTACATTTGTGGCACGAGATTTTACTTTCTGAAACTCCAGACTCCCACTGATTGGAACAGTGGGAAGAGGCTGGCCTACACTTTGTATATGTGAAAGAACAGTCAATTGGGTTTCACGCTTCTGAGTTAGCTAAGAGGCGCATTCAAACACTTTTAAGTGTTCAAGTGTTCCTGAATGGGTCACATTAGGCAGCAGTCTAGTTCAGAATATACAGACAACTCATTAGGAAACCTAATCATTTAGCAAAGATAATGAGAGCCACTTTGCTAGAACCATCTCATAGTTAATAGCCCTCTCCCGGGACAAGAAATCTTTGGCCAGAGTCTCCAGCACTTGGGGAATGAGTTATTTAGGCTATATTTTGACTAGAGGGGGAAATGCCAGGTTAAGCATTTAGATAGCAATTTACAACCAAGAATGATCGAAAGTTCTAGTTGTCAGAGACATTTTATTAACTAAGAAAAATGTACCCTGGGTTTTTAAGCCTTTCTAGACAAAGTAGTTGGCCTAACATGAGCCAGCCATTCCCACACTGATGACAAATGGAATAAGGCGCCACATTAAACCAGCTAATGACGGCTCAGCTACCTGAATTATTCACTCGTAATCTGCAGCAGTGCACCACAGGAGACATTAAACCCAGACTACAGTAGAGTCAGAGAGAAGTATGCATTGAGCTTTAACAGGCAATGATGAAGGTATCCACCGCTACTGTAGCAAGGGTTCAAAGCCTGCTGTTGGAACATTTTCGTTTAAGGGATTATGGAGTAAACTGAAGTTGAATAATAATAATGACGAATAATATTAGTCTCCCTTTGATAATATAACAAGGAGATTATGTAAATATTAGGCTTGACTTCTTGCTAAAGATGACTATGAACAACAGCAGTCACAGTACTAGGCAGTAGGACTACTGTACAGAAAATGTGCATCTCACATGTCAAGATTGCTTTTGGCCACAGCCTTTATCACATATCATCAGGAAGTATGAAGCCACAGAGGTGCAATACATTCTGTATATCATCTACACCAATAATAATAATGTTTCATGGAACTTTTAACAAGATGATGGTCAGAGTCTGAACTGGACAACCTTTTGAAAGTAAGGTTTAACGGTCATTCAGCAGACTTGAAGGAACATCATTTGCAGTGTTTTGCTTGAATTTAGGGATACTCAAAAGGTCTACAGAAGCTCTCAACTGATGTCTTTCGTCACACGCATGCAAACGACTGATGTCCAGCCTCTTTACCGATAACACCAATATGATCTTGATCCTAGATCCGATTATGAGGAATAATACACTTACTTTTGATATTATCACTGTTCATAATCTAATATCTAATCTAATAGTAATATTCGTGATCTTACCTTGCAGTTGGCATCCTGTCAAACTGTCAAAAATAGGGAGAACTAAAGGATAGGGATAATGATCAAGAAACTGGCGATCTGAGACAAACCAACGTGGTTCCCAACTAAATTCCAGTACGGAGCCGTCCTATCTTTAGTCGCCCCTGATTGGTCAGAGTAGGGAATGGGCGGTGCCGAGTGCATGCGGTTGGCTACACATGTCCAGCGATGAGGGCTCTTTAAAGAGCACGTCCATTCATTCAAAATTATGCACTACCCCAACTAAAAACATGTGACACATCGCTCATTTTGCAAGTTCTGCCCACAAGCGGAACAATTGAAAAAGCACACAACGAGAAGTTGTCAGGACTTTTGTGGATGACATTTGAAAACCTACATTATCTTATCTAAATTCGCATTCAATGTGTCGAAACCAGTTCTTTCCAAGCAGTGCAACTCGATGTGAATGTAAATCCGCTATATAGGCCTATATATATTTATACACACACACACACACACGCACGCATCAAATCTGAGATATCTACCCTATACCCTAAGGTTTGGTCACTACTAACAAGACAACGCCGGAGACTCGCTAGGCAGATGTGCAGCACAGTGGTGCTGATGTTTCCCAGCGGTTGCAGATGTGACTATAAATCGGATCCATGACAAACGTTGGAAACACAGCTAGTTGTTGCTCCCCATCATCTACCGCTAGCGCTGCTGTTAGCCTCCACAACTAGCTTGGCTAGCTCATTTAGCTCCATAGCCTGTCATGTAGTGAATCTGTATAAGCAAAAGATAAAATACCGATTTCAGTTCATTCGGCGTTGTTGTTTTTTTTTACCTTAGTGCCATACTCCTGACGTTTGTCATGTTGGGGTGTGCACCAAACGGGTTTAGGTTTCACCCGACGTGTTTAGGCGCGACCGTGGGTTTGCTGGGACTACCGGGGGAGGGATGGTCGGTCCGCGTCTCTCGCGCTCATCGTGAGCACACTGCTAATTGGCAATCAGAAAGCGGACTTTGGTCAATTAGAAAGTAGTCTGTTTCTGAAGAAAATAATGTTACACACATTGAAGTGCTATAAAAGCTTTATTACAAAATAGTGAGCAATGTTTATGCGGGACTTGATGCCCATTAACCGCAAACAGGTTTGCATTATTTTAATGCTTTATTAAGCAAAAAAAAAAAAGGGCAAAAGGCTTTGCGTTATTAAAGTGGATCTGTCAGAGTTTATAAAGCGAGCGTTACTTCGTTAAAGAATCATATACAACAAGCTTTTGAACAAAGTAATACAAGGCACCCTGTGCACAGTATCATAAGAGATTTGGAAACAAAGTCTTTCCTAAAGGCACGCTGGGTTGTGGGCAAAACTATTAAACATTTACATAGTTTGTCTTTATACATTTCACAATACACAGTACTGTTGCACACACACACATCTTCCTTTCTAAAATACAAATGCGGTAGAATGAAAAGGCTTGCATTTCTTCAGAAACATGTGGCTTTTAGGCTGTATGATAATGTTTCATGATTAATTGTTAATTTATTCTGCCCCAGCCGTTCCCTTGACCCTCCTGATATTTCAATGATTGTGCACAACACCAACATAAAAAAATATAAATGATAAGCATGAAAAACGTGACAATTAAGATCAATTCACAGAAGAATGTGGGGTAAATAGGTAAGTATGGGCCAGATATCCCCTTCTTGCTCTGTGTAATCACCAAGTAACAAGCAAAGGAAAGAGCCAAGAACAAATAGTGAAATAGCTGAAAGTAAAGTAAATTTCATTATACCCACTCCAATTTCCCTTAATGTTCTAGGTTATATGTTAAGGTGAGGTTAAGGTTGAAGAGCCCTTAATTCGTTTTTGCATAAATTATGAATCATAACCTTGCTAAATCCCAGCTAAAAGATTTCATAACAGAAAACATCTTTGGCAAAACTGAAAAACATTGTAGAGGTCTTACACAACTTACAATAATGTACAGTGTTTATCTTTTCAATTTTAACAGCAACCTAGTGTAAACAGACATCCTAACACTATACTTTTTTGTGAGCTGGGTCTAGCCACGCTGTGCTTACAATAACTCCTTAATGGTTCATGTGCTTCTCATAGCAGATGTGATAAAAGTTGTTCATCCAAACCATTTTTTTTATGTGAAATTTGTAGTGTTAACTGGGTCTGAAAGTGTGACAACAATTGCCTGTATAATATATGAAAAGCCCAAATCGATCTTTTTTTAATATTTATATATATATATATATATATATATTTAAAAAAAACAGTAATAACCAAAAATGTATATTTTGCACCAAGTATCCCATGTTTACATTCTGGTAAAACAGCCACGGCCTACTGAACAGATGCAAAACCAGTAGGAAAAATAGCAGATCATGGCATCGTTTTCTCTCACCATCTTTGGTTGAGAGGATGTTGTTTCAACAGCTTGGAGAAAGTGCTCCTCCAATCAAACATCTCATTATCATCATCATCATTCTCATCCTCATCCTCATGCCAGTTGGCCAGAACCAGCATACAACGCACTACCAGTGGCCAGTCTCTTTTACTGGTACCAGGGGGTCTTCCTGATCCAGTGGAGGGTGAACCCTGCGTCCGTCCGGATCTTAATGGACGCAGCCTCCGCCTCCCTCACCGTCTCCTTCACGGACTGCATCAGGTTCTGGGCGTTGTGGACCAACATCTCCGTGGCCTGGACCGAGAGGAGGAAAAACACCATCAGAATTGTTATTTGGATAAACTAAATAAGATAAGTCAGAAAAGTGATTGAGATCATTCCATCGATGGGACACAAACACGAGGCCGTGTCACACGGCTGACGACGAACCTGCTCGGACTCCTCGTCGCTGATGTTGGTGCGACCCAGCATAGTGGCCTTGACCGTGGACAGGATCTTCAGCTGCGTGCTGATGGTGGGAATGCGCTCGCACACCTAGGGCAAGACCACAACACCCACAAAAAGTCGTCCATCGTCAATCCCAACCCAATCCAGTCGGGCGGCCAAACAGCAGATTCACAGTTCTGACGCACTCGATTGAGGACGAGGACGTGAAGACCGGACTGACCTGGAGCAGGTTGGTGCGGATGCGTTTGTCGGTGCACTGCTTGGCCACCTCCTTGGCCAGCCGCGTGACCTCGTCCGAGGCCTTGGCGATGTCCTTGGCGCACTGGATGAGGGCGCGCTTGTTCCCGCTGCCGCCGCGCACCAGGCGCGACATCTCGGCCATGAGCAAGGCCATCCGCTTGGCCGCGCCGATGATGTCGTTACCCTAGAAAAAAAAAAAAAAAACGTCACGTCACAGAGAAGACTAAATAAATGATATCAGAAGGATCCGGTGACCGGTGTATGCTTCACTCGACCGGCGCCCGACTGCGGCGGTAACACACCTTGCTGGACCATTTGCGAGCCTCGTCGTGGAGCTGCCTGGCGGCCACCATCATGGGCTCGCTCACCACCTCGCCGGCCTTCGCCTCGGGGAACTCCTCGTCCTTCTCCTCTGGTGGGGGGGGCCTGGGGGGCGGGACCTCACCCTCTGGGAGCGGGGGCTTGGGCGGCGCCGGCTCGTCGTTGAGCTGAGGGGGTTGGACGTCCGAGTCGATTTTTATTTTAAGCTTGAAATCCAAAAATCGGGATTCAAAGTTCTGAGTGACACAGTGTGGTGCGGACAGCACTTACATGGAGCTGGTCCAGTTCCAGAGGAGGCGGGGGGAAGTCCGGCTCCTGAGGCTGGAAGGCCTCCCTGACCTTGGCCACGGCCCCCAGGATCCTGAAGCCCGAGTCCAGGAAGCCCTTCTGAAGATCTGCCATGAGGATAAACCACCACAACCTACATTACTTACTGTGTTTAAGGCTGTTCTACATACGCATGATGGAAGGGTGATATTAGCGACTCCTGAGCTAAAAGGCAAATATGATACGTACTTGGGTCGTGGATGTTTCCAGCCACAGCCTTGGCATCCATCACCATGGGGGAGATGGTTTGGCTGAGCAGATCGGACGCGGCCTTCACCACCTCCCTGAACTTTGGGTCCTCAGAGTTCTCCACCTCCCGTTTGGCCACCAGGAGGATTCGGTTGGCTCTGCGGGCGATGCTGGTCGCCCCGGCAACCAACATCTGGGGCTGATGGTTCGCCATGGCGACGCGGCACTTCTCCAGGTCCTTCTTGATGGCCTCCTCGGAGGCGTCCAGCAGGGACTTGGTGTCGATGGCTTCGTCTACCATACCTAGAAAAACCGACGCAAAATCAATTCACCTCCACGTCTGGGTCCACATGTACAGGGGGAGGGCACGATAAGAGGCAGGTCATTGCTATAGCCCACCTGTCATTTTCTCAACGTTGTCGATCCACTGGTTCTTCATGGTCTCAAAGTGCTCATAGGCGGCCTGGTTGCCCGGGTTCCTCAGCAGGATACGAGCAGCGGAGACCACCTGATAAATAATAAACAATCATCATATGACCGTCCACAGACAATTTGCCGAACTAGACAGTTACTTAAAACTAAAGATAACATTTTCTTAAGTGCTGTAAAGTAGTTTATTGCGTGTTGATCCTAAACACAAAACTCTAGTCATAACTGGTAATAAATACGCAGAGGTGGGGCCGTACTTGTGGTGTCAGGTCTCTGGTGGACTTGACCGCGGCCTGGATTCCCTCCACGGTGCTCTTGTTGGCCGTTCCCACGGCGGCTGCCTTCTCGGCTGTGGCCCCCAGCTTATTGGCGTGGGTCTCGAAGTTAGCGGCTCTATCGTCAAACACCTGAGACAGGGACCCAATGGAACGGTGCGGTTAGGCATTTTGCTGGGGAGGTTCAATAAACAGTCTATTATTTCTGTCTTTCAATCCATCTATTGAAAGACAGAAATAGCAGTTCTGCTGCAGACAGAAAGTCACTGCAGAGGACTATAAAAACATCATCAACCAACAGCCACCTACCATGCACACCATCATTAACTCCCGATGCTTGCAGAAGACACATAACATTCTGAAAGACTCATTCCACCCTGCCAATTATCTGTTTGAACTGCTGCCCTCAGGGAAACGTTACAGGTCCATCAGAACACGCACCACAAGATTCATGAAAAGGTTCTATACCAAAGCTATCAGCATACTCAACTCTGACCTGAAAACAAACCCACTGAGTTCTGACAGCATTAATCAGTGACATCCATACTTAATGCAATGCTCTGCACTTTATATATTTTGCACTACTGTTTTAATGCATACAATGGCACTGAGTTGATGGTATAGTGTATGACGACATGAATGTACTAAGTGAATGAGTCGATGAGAATGTATTTTTTACTGACTATTTATTATGCTACCTTTCTTTTTAATGAGTCCAGTACGTGAGTGCATTGAATTTCGTTGTATTCCTGTGCAATGCCGAATAAATCTAATCTAATCTAATCCAGAGAGAGTATATGTAATTCATATATATTTTTTTAATTGATAATGTGAGACAGATGATGATGATGGTAATCTTGGCACGTTTGTACCAAAGTTTTAACGTACACTGTCCCCTGTCAAATGAATGAATGCCTGAAATAAATACTTTTTTTTCCTACTCCGGTAAAACCTCTTTTACAGTCCAATCAACAGAGAACCAGTGGAGAGGGGGGAGTCTCTGACCTCATCCCTGTTTGCGGCGTCCAGAGGGGCGGTGGCCGCCACGGCCAGCAGCTTGATGGGGGTGGTGGTGTCGCTGAAGATGTCCGACACCTCCTGAGTCATCGCTTCCTGCATCTTACCCTTCAGGTCCTGCAGCGAGGGGGAGGGGGGGGGTGGTGCATGTTATAAAGGCATCGCACGTTGTGCATTTGTGAGACAATTCCTAAACTAAATATAATCGCTGTTGATTCGATATCATAAGTGGCCAGCAGAGGGCGCGATTGTCTACAACTCACGAGCTGAATTGGTACGGGTTTGTGAGAAAGAGGAGAAGGAGGAGGAGGAGAGGAAGGGTTTAATTTCTTACCTTCAGAGCTTCCTGGAGTTGGTGAGCCACAGCCCGGGCCTGGGGGGAGTCCCCCTCACCCCGGGCGGCCAGGTCGGCCAGCTGGGCCATGAGCTGCTCCACCTGCTCACACTTACCCAGCAGCTCCTGTCTGTAGGGGCCAGGCAGGGCGTTGCCCAGTCGCCGGCCCTCCGCCACCAGCCCCCGGATGGCTGCCTGGCCTAGGGTCACAGACACACACACATGTTGGGTTAACGCTTTGCAGATTTTGCCTCCTTGTACATGGATCAACGGTCTGCTATGGATCCATGTGTCCGTTCTCTGCCCTGTTCCTGGGCAGCGAAGGGGGCTGGGGATGATGCCAGCTCCCTACGGGTGACAGGCAACGGGATACCCTGAATGGGACGCCAGGCCAGTTCGGTTCAACACACACACACACACACACACACACACACACACACACACACACACACACACACACACACACACACACACACACACACACACACACACACACACACACACACACACACACACACACCCCCAGGGAGCAGTGCTCTTACTGCTATAAACAATGTTTACTAGTGTGTGTAAATGATCCAAGGAAAAGTTAACTACAGCGTCAACTTGACGAACCCCAGACCTCGAAACAGCTAGGGGGTACAGTACAGTGAATGTGGAGAACAACAATGGAAGGAATGTCCACCCGTTTGTTAATGTCTACACTGTCATTCCTAGGAAAGAGGTGGTGCAGGTGACGGTGCTGGTGCTGGTGACGGTAGTGAGAGGCTATGGAGCAGAGCAGCCAGACTCACCCACACCACTGTCGTCCACGTTGGGGTTTTCGATCCAGCGCTGCGCCTGTTCGATCTTGCCCTCCAGGTGCACGGCGGCCTTGGCCGGCCGGCTGTTGGCCACCGCCTTGTTGGTCTTGGACTGCAGGTTCTGCAGGGCGGTGGCGATCTGCTTGGCCAAGGCCCGGGCCTCTGGTGTATCACCCTTGCCCCTGAAGGGTTAGAAATGGGAAAATAAGTAACCAGCATCAATAAATGGACTGTTTAAAAAATAAGAATAATTGAAGGTAGGGATTGGGCAGGTTGGTTTAGACCCAAGTTCAGTTGTTGACATTGTCTATGTCCAGATGTAAATCAGCCACGATCTTTGTTCAACTCACTCCCTCTCACGGTGCAGGCCATTGACTGGCCCTACACTTAACACAACACAAAAAAACCCACTCATGCTCCCATTAAGCTCTAACCCAGTCGATAGTAGTCAGTTGGAATTGAATGACTAAAAAAAACATACATTGTTTTGACAGTACACACAACGGATGCAAACCTAAATATTTAAAATACTGCAAACAGCTTAACAAACTAAAAAGGTATGGCCGTTTCCGTCGGGCGTTAATAAAAACCCCTCCCAGCCTTACTGTCGCCGCAGGTCAGAGAGCTTGGCGGTGAGGGCGGCGATCTCCCCGATGGAGCGCAGGATGTCGTCCCTCTCCTTGGGGTCCTCCGACATGTCGGCGATCCTCTTGGCCTCTGCGAGCAGGGCCCTGATGTTCTCCTCTCCCTCCGGCCCCCCGTTGGGGTCCGCCAGCCAGCTCTGCTCGGCGAGACGGTCAGACACGGTTATCCCTGAGCCACCGTTTCGTTGTTTGGTTGAAAGTACATTATGCTACAAATCTTAATACTAATAATAATAATAATATACTACTAATCTATGCGACTAATAATCTTAGTTTGAAAGGTGCTTCAAACCCATTCTGTCACGTTGACGCTAACTTTAAGGCTACAGGGATCAACTGTAGGTGAACTGCCCGGACTTTGCAGCAGCTTAGAGTAATCTCATATCAAATATCGAAAAAGCAGGGTTTGAAGAGAGAGACATACGCACACACAATAATACACAAGCGCAGTGGAAGTAAAGGCTCACCTGGGCCGCATCAATCCGTTTTGCAATGGCTTGTTTGGAGTTAGTCATGGCTTCCAGCTTGCGCGCAGCATTCTCCACCTTGCCTGTGAGCACGTCCAGTCCCTGGGACACCTGCTGGGCCTTCTGCATGGCAGCCGGAGACGACCCCTGACCTCTGGAACAGACACACCACAGAGCATGTTCTACCACCAGCATCATCTGCAGCACTGGTATACACTGCTTTGGTCTGTGTGTCTGTGAGTGTGTGTCTGTGTGTCTGTGAGTGTGTGTCTGTCTGTCTGTGTCTGTGTCTGTCAGTGTGCAGCCATTGCTGGCTCTATAATGTGCATGTCCTGTTTAGTGCAGTGTTTGTTTACACCAGGAACTGGAGGATGCCTTGCAGGCATTTGGTTTAGAGACCAAATGGTTTGGTTTATAAACCAGGTCACTGCCTGTTCTAGTGGAAAAGGCAGGGAGATTGTTTAGAGTAGCCAGAGCCAAGGATTTTCAGTGAATACCAAACAGCTGGTTTTAATATTGGTTATCTTCGGGTTTGTCTCAACATCCAGACTTTCAAAGGGAGTTGTATAAATCCACTCTAACACAATAAGCTCCGGTGTCTCTCGCCTACGCTCATGTCTATTTAGCCATGGAATTTATAGCTCATGCACAAATGGTGAAAATAAATAAGACCACCTAGGCAACCATATCTATGCCACTATAAATAACATTTATAAGATAATGTCCTACAATTCAAAATGTGAAATGTGAAATTACAAACATTTGAAACACGAAAAGACAGAACAGCCCGACCCTTACCGCGCACGCATTTCGGACACTTGATCGGTCATCTGTCCCAGGGTCTTGGCCGTTCCCACGACATCCCGGCGCTCCTTTCCGGTACACAGCTCTCCGACCTTCCCGGCTTCGTCCAGGATCTGGCGGATGGCCTGCTCCCCAGCATCGCCTACGCACACGCACACGCACGCACACATACACAAACACACACACACACACACAGAAAAGACAAGGTGTCAGGTGTGGACGCAAAAAACGTGAACCTTTATCTAAAAGGTTACATATTATACAAGCAGGTGTGAGTGTGATTAGCCATTACAAGCCGTTTTGAAAATCAGCCTCTTCTGACATCACATCAGGTGGGCGTGTCCACCTAGATTCAAAACGGCACGTAACGGCTAATCACACTCACACCTGGTGGTGTCATATGTCACCTTTAATATCGTGTTGGGAAGCAGGAGTCCAGAACACAAACAGAAAATCAAGAGGATGTGGATTCAGTGCATTGATTACCTGGCTGGGCGTGGGGGTCCCTCAACCAGTTCTTGGCCTGTGCCATTTTGGAGTCGATGAGCCCCAGAGCCCTCTTCATGGCCTCCGTGTCCTTATGGTCCAAACCAAGTTCAGACAGGGGGGGGGGGGGGGGGTAAAATGAATATTAAATCACTAAACCTGAAGGCGTTCAATTCATGCACATAACTGTTGTTCCCCTTCATCTATAAGCATCAATGTTTGCTTTTTAATAAAGCTGTGTAAAGAGTTAAACCTTTTTCTTTGGAATCATGTAAATCTCAACCTTTCTGTGGAAAACCCAGCCTAGCAACGTGCGCGTCCATGTCTGCATTAGGTTGTCATTGGATACCAAACAAACACACGGCTACTCAAACTTCTGGTCGTGACTCATTGGGAATGAGATCACCGTCTATTTAAACACTTCAGATGAGGTAAGAACCAGGACAGTCATCAGTGATTACACACAAGGCAACAAAGATTTTGAGACACTTTAGTACATGTGGAAATACAGGGAGGTGGAGGAGCAGGGGAGAGGATTAGGGAGTGAGCGATACAAGCATTAATCTTCTGGGCAATAAAAGAGATCTATTGTTATCCATTTGTGCCAGCAAACAGTTTTGTCAGATAAAAGCTACTGGGGGGGGGGGTCCAAACTTTTATTTCCACCATCCAGAACAAGCATGTTCCATCAGAGAAGGCCAAGAGACTACCCATTGTAACTCGATTGGACTGGCTGGAAATACAACTATCTGTTTGAGAACTGATCGACTTGACAATGAGTCCATTCATTGGCCAAGACGAGGAAACAAAGCAGAGCCCTTTAAAAAGGACATGGAGAAAATAGGCAGGCAGAGAAGACTGAATGGCTAAGTGGATGTGGACTTTTGAATGGCACAAGTGGCTTCACCAAATGTCTGATACAAATCATATATTTAAGAGGTTTAGACATTATGTTGAAGCGTCCCCGTCACTTTTGTAAATGTAATTCTGGCATATACACTGAACAATAATATAGCATAATGGTGAACCCCTTCTACTAAATTATGTTTATTATCATGTCAGCATTGATGTGACTTGAACGGGTTTTAATGTGTGTATATATAAACGTCTTTAACACGTCTATGAATACTGTATTATAGGCTGTAACCGAGGAAGGGTGGGCGTGTTTGGTTGAAGCGTGACAAATAAAGTTGAAAAAAAAACCAAACCAAGCAGGAAGTAGAAGGAAGTGACGAGGGAATATGTCGTGGCTGTGGCCGTGTATTATGTGTTTGCTGGCTAACCATGTGCGTGGGTTTGCACGCTGGTGCACGTAAGCAAGTGACTATGTAATTTACTATGAGGAAGTGCGTAAAGTGAGGGGATACAAAAATATAAATATATCTTATTGCATGTCGAAACTGAACAATAGACCTCCAACCGGCCTCCTCGTATCAAAGGCAAATACAAACGATAGTAACAGAATCAGAGGATGCTATTAATCACAGTGAAACACAATTAGTAAAAGGGGAAAGAGGGGTTTCTGTAGTATTTAAAGGGACAGATAGGTCGTCAGGTTTATTAACCATTATGCACAAATGCATTACAACTAAAAATGATAATGCAAACCAAAGAACGCCATTCAAGCTATGTATCATGTGCCCTTCTCCTATGGCTGTTAAGTCAACGTGTGGCTCGGGAAGCAATCGAGGAAACAGGATTATTGAGGGAGGAGGGAAGGAACAGAACACTTAGGGGCACGTTGAGTCATCAGTGCCCAACCCAATACAACGGCACTGAGGGCTGTTGATCAACTGAAAGACATTTTGTTCACCGGACTTGACATAGTAGGAGGGCGCAAAGATGTGCACACAATGGCATATTAATACAAGCAAAACCACCAACAACAACAACAACCACAACCACAAAATGCAATGCATCTGCAAAACTTTTACCGTACTCCAGAATAATTTTGTAGTAGCAGTAGAAGCAGAATCATTCCATAAGCGTTGATACAGGATGGAGTTAAGCATCCAAATACATATATTATAATAATACTGCTACAAGCAATTCAGTCCTGGACAGTTCCACATGAGAAACTGTGGAACTACTGCGAGAACACACATGGAGAAAAAACACCACATGGCACAAGACAACACACACACACACACACAAACGCACATCTACCAGAGCATGCTGTCTCACAACCGAGCTGGGCGAGACAGGGGAAAGCTTACCTTCTACAGGGGGGGAAGAGGGGGGACAGGAAGGGGTAGATAACGGAATGGTACAAAAAAAAGAAAGGGAGAACAACATAAATACAAAAAAAACATTTAACCGGGACGTACCAACTGAGAGAAGAGAAAGGTTGCGACACAGAAGAAAAAGGATGGGCCCAGGAAAAAGAGCAGCGTGGAGGCTGTGCATGCGTCGCCGTACGAAACAATGAAAAACATGAGCGGGCAGACTCTGCTACACAGAAACATAACAGTGAACTGTAGCTGTAATTCTCCCAACAAGCGTAATATTGCAACGACAAAGCAGCTGAACTCGTTCAGCCTCTTTTCCTGATATGAAGAATGAAGAGTGGTCAACAAAGGGTGGAACGGCTCAAATGACACAGATTCAAATACAACCGGGGGAATAAAGTCCTCATCCAGCCAGCCGTCTCGCCAGAACAATCTGGGAGGGAGTGAGAGAGCAGTGAGCAAAGAAAAGGCCTAAAGTTACTCATCCCACAACAAGGAATTTTGTGGGATGAACGACCAATTAAAATGCCAACCAGTCTTAACTAATCGACCACAGAGGTCCACCACTGTAGATTAAAAAATATACGCAGCAAGTGGGCATGTCTGTGAAAGCAAGAGGCTCCAGGTTACAGTGAGGAGGGCGAGAGGGGTGGGGGGGGGGTGTGTAGGTCCTAGGTCAGCTCGCTTTACCTTATTGGCCCAGGCGTCCTCGTCCCAGGAGGTGAGCTGCAGCACCCTGATGATCTCGTGGATCTCCGCGCTCATCTTCTCGAAGGTGAAGTTGCGGTTCTTCAGGGCTTCCTCCACGCCCTGGCTCCTGGACGTCTTGGTGCTCACGAAGATCTTGATACCTGGAGGGCGTGGGTGGTGCAGAAAGACAACGACCAATCAGAATACTCACATACACAGTTCGGTCCCATTACCTGCCTGTCCGGCCTTTACTCAAATCAAATCAAATCAAATCAGACACAACAATGTGTTTGGAGCAGCCAACATAAAGACCACCCAAGAGGGACACATTTCTAATGTAGCAAGAAACCACCTATCTTCCATCAATCTATTTAGCATCCTTAAAACCCATACGACATAGACGACACAACATTAACGCCTTATTTTATTCCATCATAGTTCTGTATACATGTTTACTTCCTGTATTTCTATTATTATTATTATAGCAGTAGCATTATCATTTAACTTAACCACCTTTTTTTTATTTTTATCGTGCACATTATATCTTATTTATTCTTGTATTGTATGTTTATGCAACGCGTAGCGAGCGTCATACTGTCTGCATGCAGCGCAGCCGCTGTGAAAGTGAATGCGGGGGGGGGGGGGGGGGGGGGGGGGGGGGGGGGGGGGGGGTGCGGCTACCTGAGATGAGGACCGGCAGCAGCTCCTTCACCATGTTCATGGAGGTGACCAGCATGACGCGGTGCTCCTGGTGAGTCAGCTCCTGCTGCCGCTCGTCAATCATCTTGGCCATCTTCGTCATCCCTAGCAGCGCAAGGGCAAACCGAGAGGCACAGGGGGACACAGGCTTAACACTGCTGAACAGCCTGAGGGCCGAGGGAAATACATTGAGTGAAAAAATATGGATAATAAATAAAATAAAAATGGATATTGACCATGAAGAATATGACCTCAGGGTACTGTGATATCAATGTTTTTGCCTGAAACCATTTTTGTTCCATCCTAGTTCTTAACGCCAGGAGGGTGATGGGACTGAATGCAGAATTGCCCGTTCAGTTCCATCACCTGTCAACCAAGACGGCCGCTGGGTTAATCAGTAGTAGGAAATAGTGTGACAAAATAATTCATATGAAAGACTCAAACCTGGTCCCAGGTTTTTCGTGTATGTGATCAAGTCCTCCATCGATTCCACCACCTCGGCCACAGTCAGGTATTCGAGGATGCCCTTGCATACTCGGATGATTTTGCGCACCTACAAATGATAGAAAAACATGGTTCTTAGAAATAAATATTAACACACTTGAATTACAGCCCCCCCCTCTCCCCAGACCTAATATAATATACAAGCCGCGGATTTCCCCGCCTGATGTCAGTCAGAGCCTGCCCTCGTTGGACTTTACTGCTGGCTGCAGACATTCTTCCCCATTGTCCGCCCCAGCTGCATGTTTATGAGCTGTTGGTGCAGCACCAACAGTTAATCCACCCCCACATACACACTCATCCACCCCACTCAGCCATCGACCGTCCTCTGCTTAGCGGTGTGATGACCCTGCGCTGTCAAAAGGGCTGACTGATAGCCAATACCCCCCGCACACCCCCCCCCAGCAGACAGCTCTGGGACGCCGGCAGATCCCAAAGCTGAACCCGCACTTTTTTACACAGCCGCATAAAAAGCAGAGGCTGTTATACCGTAATAAAAGTTATTAAAAGTGTGTGTATGAAATTTGCCACATACCATCTGGGCTTTTAGTAGGGTTTTGAATTTACTATTTATTATTTACAGCTAACCACAATAGAGGGATGGCTCTTAAATTACAAACCTTTAACTTATTTGAACTTATTCCATTTGTTAACACTATAATGGAAAGCTTTTTGGGACTGTGGGCGGGGCTTACGAGAAGAGACCACCCCCCCCCCCCCCCCCCCCCCCTCTGCCTTTACAGGAAACTGCTATGGCCTCTGTTAACGGTCAGCTCAGGTGACAAAAAAGCCTCATCCACTATAGATAGACGCTGGGGCAGCATATAGCAGCCTTAGTCCTCCTCAGGGGGAAAGAGGTGACGAGTTCCATGTGTCTACCTCCGCCTCGTCGAAGGTGAGGAGTAGGTCCGAGGTCCCCGAGAGGATGCCTCTCGAGCCGTCGATGAGGTAATCCCGGGCCGGCACGGAGTACGGGTCGGCCTTCAGCATGGAGGCGGCCTGCACCAGCTTAGTGCAGGCGGTCTCGACCCTGTGTGGGGAGGAGGCAAAGACACGTTTCAATCAATCAATATCCTCTATTCAACCAGGTGAAAATTCATTGAGATTAAAATCTCTTTTCCAAGAATGAACTGGCCAAGAAGGCAGCACTATGATAAAGTAAAGCACAATCAACAGTCAACTACAATTCTCATTAACCACATTTAGCATAAATTATTCTACAAGACAAGATTAGGGACAAGACTAGAGTTAAAAAAAGAGGTAAAAACTAAAAAAGGCTAAAACTGTTTTTATTGGCAGGCTAGCAGTTCCCCTCGACTTGCGCTAGCCTAGCACCAGCGATTTCTGCAAATAGAAGGACTCAATGAAAGGTGTTGAAAACGGTCTCGAAAACGGTCTCCAATGATAAATAACACACTGGCTCACTTGGAAATGAGGTCCAATGTCCAAAATCCTGGACTACCCCTTTAAAGATGGATTTTCACAGTGTTTTCACAAGGTCTTTAATCAGCATTATTAATGCTGTTCAATAGAGGCTCTGTGGAGCGGAAATCTTCTGGTGAACTTAAGGAAGATGAGGACGGTGGCTCTTCCCTTTGAGGGCGCTACGAGCACCACCTGTGTGTATCACAGCAGACATTTGTGCGTAGACACGGGCAGCGAGCCAAGCATTGACACGTGTTCCTGTTCCCGTGGAAGCCTGACTTCCTACTGTTGCCTGCAGGCCAAAGGCTGGCTGGATAACAGTGGGGACATTATCAGTATTTTCCACATACTTAAAATGCATTGTTAAGTGTCCACAGAAGGGAAAACTTTGCTCCAGCCTTCCCCCCCTCTCTTGAAGGCTATGGCCTCATGCATGTCTAATGTAGCATTTAGGAGCAGGGGTAATGGTGTATGCTGCTGGATATATCTTTGAGTGTGTATGAGTGAGTGGGAGTGAATTTGTGTGTGAGTGAATGTGTATGTCAGAGGCCCTGCTCCACCACCGGTAAAGTTGTGCATGTCCAGAGAAAGCCATGCATTAACCAAACCCCCCGCAAACACTATATTTAGTTGGGGGGGGATGACGCATTCTGGCACATGTGCTGATGGCTGACTACAGGGTGACGTTGTGACTGCAAGGCGCCAAACATGTCGAGCCCGATGATCAGGCTCATGACCTTTGGGTGGTGGAGGAGGAGGAGCCTCTTCAGCCAGCCTGGCCATCCGTCCCTTCTACTTTGCTCTCCTGTTTTAATAAGTCAGGCGATGTGTAGGGGTGGGACAGGGATAGGAGTGGCCAGCAGCTGAGCATGATTTAATGATTTTTATTAAATGAGGGATTGGGCTCAGTAGAGTAGTGAGCTGAATCGAGGTATTGAATTCAACAGTTTCAAGGAGGAGGGGGTCGACAACAGCTGAGACGGAGTCAACAGGGTAATTAAAACCATTGAGGCATATAGTATAGTGGCATAAAGTCATTTTATACCACCTCCGTGTACTGTATATCCTGAATATGAAAGAAGTCATATCATCCTTGAGTCTCTCTCTCCCTCCCTCTCTCCCTCAATCAAGGAAATGTTTCCCTTGATGAAAAGTCTCGTGGTATTATTTATATTACACCAGCGCCCGACTAGCATTTAAGCACTTAACATGCCTACCGTGACCTTTGCCTGGGTACAAATAGCCATTACTATAACCGACACGCCGACAAAGAGACAGAGGCAGAGTGAGACAGAGCATAAGGAAGTTGGATATTTGTGTCGATCGCTGCTGACCCAAGATGAACCCCATCAAACCCATCAGGGGAGCGGGATGCGAGAGAGGCCCCTGTTGATCTTCCCGTGCTTACTTGCTGAAGGCCGGCGGCATGTCCCTTTTCATTATTTTGTCCTCTGTGGTCTGGACAGTGTCTCTCCCCACCTGGAACACAAAAGGACCAGCATTCCAACATTAGTCATGGATTTTAACAGAAGACATGTCGTATTTTCCTTTCATCGAAGGCCAAAGAGAGACAAGTTTAATAGAAAGTAACATTTGGGCCCCGCTGCAGCATTCCATGTGTCTTTTCATTGGTGGTTAATAGTTAAATGTGGAGGCAATTTTCTCAATGTTGATTGTTAATAACGGAGAGGCACCCCCTTCCCCCACCATCTATAATGTGTTTCCAAGATGACGCCTCCATTCCCATCACCAGGATGACTCATACTCCCCATGTCATCAGCTCCACTCCACTGGGACAGCCTAACTCACCCCACCGAGCGTGCAGGGCTAGTGAACATGTGCACGCCCACACACAGAGACAAACGCACATCTGCATGCAAACAACTCAGGCAGTAGTATAGCTATATTACATTGCGTCACTAAAGGAAATCCTTTTGTCGCCTATATCAAGATGCAGGCTGACAATGAGGAGCTTTAACTTGAATTGTTAAATGCAAGTCAAACTATGTGCCACTATGTGCACAACTCTGTTCACAGGTACATATTCGACAGGTATCAACATGTCTTGTTACCTAATTCCCTGTGACAAAACACCTGAAATTGTAAAATGGCTCGGTGAGCAAATAACCACAATGCTAAAATATTAATCCATTGGCCAACGGTGGGACACACATGCAAACCGTTGGTGTTTGTTATAGAGAGCTCGCCCAAGAGTGGGCAATGGGCATGTCAG
This sequence comes from Micromesistius poutassou, assembly GCF_964030765.1. NCBI lineage: Eukaryota > Metazoa > Chordata > Actinopteri > Gadiformes > Gadidae > Micromesistius > Micromesistius poutassou. The sequence goes on along the minus strand of NC_140291.1, from coordinate 3,383,475 downwards.
CACAGCTTGTCAGCAAGTCCATCAGGGGTCGGTGGCAGATTCATTCCAGATGGTTGACGTGAAGCCTGTAATGGGGGCAGCAGCAGCAGCAGCATGTAGACATACGTCTCCTCACGCCTTTTTCATTGGGCCATAGGGACTGTGGCCAGCCTCGTGTTTGTGAATTAGACTGACTGAATTTCATGGCATGCTGAAAGCCTCAGCTTAGCAGAGGGGACCCGTCATGGACACAGAGTGACAGCCAGCTAACATATACCACCAAAGCTGCCATTAAAACCTTGTCGTGGCTAACTATGGACCAGCGCATACCATTCAGAATAGAAGTGCTCAGGCGTCAGTAGGGAGGTCGAGAGGGCTGTGGGATTGTGGCAAACTTGTTAGCCGAGACATGGCTGAGCCGGAAGAAGTGCTAGCTATCACAACACAATACCGATTTGCATGTTGAGCTTTGTCTGACGTGTGCTGTTGCATATGGGATATTTATGACGGTTACACTCTAAACTAAAACTAGATCCCCACATTTGTACTGAAGCACTGCAGATATAAGGCAGCCACTCACCACTAGCCACTAAGGCAAACATACAAAAGCAGAATGTTGTCATGTCTAGAGATTTTGCAGACATGCATGCCAATAGTGTTACACGGGCCAATTGCAAGGGGACAGTGGAAGAAAGGTCTTTCACTTAAATGCTGGACCAAAGGATCCCAGTTTGGAATTCCCCAAGAGGCATGTCTCTTACTTGCGTACGTACTATAATAGTATTGCATCAAAGTGTGTTAAGTGTGCAAAGTCCAAGCATCTGTGATTACACTTTGTATGTGTGCTCCAATGCACTCCTGTCCTAATCCTATCGTCTCATTGCCACTCCTATAGTTTTAGTATATACTATATATATTTCATAGCTATGAACAGACTTTAAAATGAAAACATGACTCTCTGGATTATGCATAAGCACGTTGAGTTGGCACCGTAGTGCAGCAAATAAAACCAGAAAGTTGACATGCAGGCGCTGAGCCAGCTTGCATTTTACGAGCACAGAGACGTTACTTCCCGTGGGATCGCATTATAAACTGCGTAGAGAATCTTCCACAACGCAAAGAGGAGCCTTTTGATAAAGATATCAGTTGCTCCCTTCTGCATCCCCTTCCTTTTGGGTCTGTCCATTAACTTCCACCTTTCTGCATTCTGAAGTTGGAAATAAAAACAACAGACCGTGCCGTGTCCCGAACAATTTGTTGTAAAAATAGAACCGTGACACAAGTTCACAACCGTTGTTGTCAAGCAATGTCCTGGGAGGCCTCGCCCCCCCTTCTCTATTTTGAGCCACTGTCCGTTTCCTCTGAGCATATCCCGCTGGTCCCACCACTGCTGCTCTCAACCCTTCCATACATTCTCTTTCGGACAGGGCTGGTCCGCTTGGGCCCATTTTGTAGTGGAAGGTTCTCTTCTTCCCCTAGTCAATACCAACAAGAAAGAGGCTCACTGGGGCAGCCTAGCAATTACCCAGACCTCAGCACAAATCACTTACTCCATGAATAGAACCTAGAGAGCCTTAAAAAAAAAAAAAAAAAAAAAAAAGGAGTGGCCGTTATTAAGTAATTCACTTCACTTCCACCCGCTTTCTTTGGGAATCCTTTTGCCGGCTCAGTGTCATTGTCTGGCCTTTGCTGTCAAACACCCCACAATGAAATGCTTGGTCAGCCAAGTCATTCGCCGTTGACATCTGGAGTGGGAATCACCGAGCTCCCTTTTTCCAGCCAAGAGGGCAAAAAACGAGGAGAACCCTGCGCTGTGAAGTAGCTTTATAAAGTGGACAGGCCCAGAGAACAAACTGGGCCTTGTGGACAACAGCCCATCGCTCTGAGAGGGAAGAAGAAAGACCACTTTCAAAGCTTCTAGGCTGCAACAACACAAGCCTGCCTTTCACATGTCGGGTGGCTTTTGCACCAAGCTATGTTAGTCATGGTGACCAGAGACTAGAGACCAGCGTAATGGCTGGATTCCCGTGGCCTTGGTGCCCGGTGCCCTTAGCAATGTCCTACAGATGAACCTTAATGTGCAACAGGAAACCGTCATACAACGGTGCTTATGTTTTTGATTGTACCACAGGACACAAGGCAGACAAAGAAGAGCTGAGAAACAGATCCCCATTCTGCATTCTGACTTTTAGAGGCGTTTGATGAACTGCGTCCGTACAGTACCCTGGCACGGCCCTCCATTAAACTGACATTAATGGCCCTCACGTCCGGTAAGGCGGTCTTACTGATGGGTTTCAGATTACTTCTGACTCATAATGAATCACTACTACAGGGGAGACTCTGCACCGAAGGCAAAGGGCATAAAAAGGCAGAATCGTCCAGTCACCATCAGCCATCGGCCATGTCCCATTTCGCCAAGGAGTAGCCCCACGTATATCCATGTTTCTGAGGCGACGAAAGTCACAAATCACCATGGGCATTGCATGTGTGTGCCAAAAGCAGCCGTGTAACCAAAGAAAGGCCAAAGAAATATCACAACCGTCTGTGTCATGTTACAACTGCCGCACAGCTTCTTCTGAAATAGTGGGAGTGGCAGTGGACACCGATTTCTGCATAATGACTGAAGAAAGAGTGAGAAAGAGTGAGTGAGTGAGTGAGAGAGAGAGAGAGAGAAATGTTGCATAACATTGAATTACAACAGATCATTATTAATGCAACAGCCTCCGAGAGAGCAAACTGCAGCTCCCCAGCAGAGTTGATTTGAGTTGATCAACAACATGTTGTTTAGGGTAACGCTCACTCTGGATAATTTCCCCCCCCCCCCCCTCCCTAACATTAGTCTGCAACCACCCATGAAGGAGATGTGTTTCTTAGCCCTGGATTAAACATAAGCCTTGGCTCTCCCGCCCCCCACCTTCTCTCCCTCTCTCAGAGCCACCAGCTGCTGCAGGGCCGGCTCCCCCAGCCAGCCAGGCCTTCCTGAATGCCCTCCTCGTCAGTCCATCACACCAAGTTTGACCTTAAAAAGTACCAAAACATGTTGTTTATTCCTTTTCATTAGGATATAGCGTTTTGCCGTCAGCAGTGTCTGATCAGAGTACAAAACATGACGACAACTTTGGTGAATCGTTTCACATAAACCAGAAACTAAGTTTACAATACTTTTAACTTTGAGAAGCAAGTACATCAAGATATGTATGTTTCTGTGTGTGTCCATTATATTGTGGTTTTGAAACAAAACATGTTACCCAGAGCTGTTTTTGTTAATGTCCATTTTATCTATTTCAATTTTGTATCAATAATTAGGCACTTGAAATTGTTCCAAGGGGAAATCAAATTGGCCCCCATGCTGCTTTGATCCAAGATGGATTCGATTTTTGAGAGAATTCTTCACATTCCCCACATTCATCTTTAATCAAGGGCTGTTTCATTGTCCTCATCAGACAAACAAGGAAAGGCGCAACCCCAGTGCTCAGGGGTCTCCGCTTTAGAACTCAGACTAGAGGACGTTTCATTGTCTGCACAGGGCAATGAGACATACTAATATAACTGCATAATAATAACTCCATTACAGAGAAAAAATATCAGAGGATTGTTTACAGAGTTTTGTGGCCCATTAGGCTGAAAGCCCTATTCATGCCCATGCATCTGTAATAATGAGATTAGGGCCGTCACAATGCACTTCACAAGACTGCAAATTTAGCTGAAATTATCTCTACAGACAGCCAAGAAGAGCGTGTGATCGTTCTTGTCCAGAGTTTTTCTATGGATAATGAGCACAGCAGCATCTATTAGATAGCTTGGGTTCCTAGAAAAACAGAGGTCTCTAGCCATTTAGAAAGAGAACTTTCTTTGTTAGACTTTTAGGTGTCTGGTTAGACAATGCAACAGTTCTCAGTGTGGTATTATGGGTGGCCTGTGGTTGATGACTTTTGTGCAACTAAAGTTCTGTTATTTTTCAATGGAGCAGGGACAATGAGGTGGCCCTGGGAACGACCAGAGAGGCAATTAGACGATTGAGGAAGTCTTTGAAACACGTGAGTTACGGTGCACACAAGGTTTAGGAAGCCCTGCTTTCTCATGAGCCCAAAACAAGCATTCATCTTTCAAGGCGGGGGGAGAAAAAGCACATTAAGAGTCAATATCCAACACAATGACCTGAAAGTGACCCAGCTAGGTAAAAGGAATACAAAGTACTAGAATAGTTCAAGAGAGTATGTCACCGAATCTTAGTATACATATGATAATGTTGAAGAAAGGTTCCAAATAAGAGCCTGCATGTAGAAACACTTCATCATCTGCTTGGCAGTTTATGACTCAGACACAATTCCTGGCGGCATTCGAACCCACACCAGGGAACATCAGACTATTCATTACAATGAAATCATGATGCATTTCCCATTCATAGCGTACAATTAGGGATACAAACATGCCTCGATGCTACTTTTGGAGCTGGTCACCCTGCTTACATCATACTTCTATGAAATCATGGTGTACATTTATATTCTGTGATACTTTATATATTCAATATTCACACACACTGTTATGTTTGCATTTGAAAATGGAGCCAGCCTATTTGTATTAATCCCTCAGTGTAGACCTGACCCATTACATTAGGCGTCATAGGATTCCCAAAACCGAGTAATAGTGAAAGGAAAAATATTGTTCGTTGAAAAGGTAATGCTGGTGAATATTCAAAAGGAACCATGTCAACACCGGTTTTTTGTGGAAGGAAGTTCGGGTGTGTACATATGAACAATGCTAACCATGAGGTTGACTCAGTGGAAAACCACAAAATGTAAAGAAAGAACCTAAGTGGGATTGTAACCAACAAAACAAACAACTTGTTTTAAAAGGAAAACATGAATTTTGTAGTTTGTCTCCAGCAGACTAAAACCAGCACAACAAACCTAATGGAGCTTGTTTGACTCAAAGAGTTGGGTAATTCACCAGTCACCACCATGAAGGATATAATCTTAACAACTTTTACAGAGTGGGTGTTATGTGTTTTGGTTCCTATGCAACACGCTTGTGATGTTGCAGATTGAGGTTTGAATGTGCACCTGTGATGTGTTTCATTTCCGTTTTAAATTAAAGTTTTATGTCATTCAACCTTGTTGATCTAGGATTCTGAGGAACTGGACTAGATATGCATGCCTATTTTTGCTCACTTGCTGCTTTGGATATAAAAGGTATGTCTATGGTTTGGGCAAACCAAAAGCCCTTGCTGTGGTTATGCAGGTTTTTTGGTCTATGGGAACTAAGCCACATCGGTCTCTGCACGTAGGGCTCTATATAAGCCTGAACATGCATGCCCAGGGTGAAAATGATTATATCTTAAGGACAATAATATATTCAACTTCCCTTTCTCGAAGAAAAAAAAAAAGTAAAATTATGTGTTATATCATCAACATTACACACTGAAGCATGTGATGCGAGGAACAAGCACTCTGTCAAGTATTTGATCAACAACAGTCTACATTAGCTGGTGTGATTATTAGTTAATATATGGTTTAATCCCTGTAGCGATACCTACGCCAAGAGGTGGCAGTGGCCTACCGAGGGGACGGGGCATGGCGTGTACAACAGGAATGGGCGTCAATGCCCTTTGCCCCGAGAACTCCTAAAACAAAGTTTTCGAAAGCCTAATGCTTGGGCGAAGGGCAAAACGTCTAAAATATAAATATATCGTAGAATGATCCTCTTCAACTATAAACAGTTGGAAGCGGGACAGAGGCGGGACAAAGACCGACAGGTAGTCCGCATAACGTCAAGGCGGAGAAAGGCGGTAGCCCGTGTGGTAAATAAGAATACATACCCGAACAAGGTTGCTGACAGCAGCCTGCACAGCGGCCACGGGGGCCGTGAGGTCCGGGATGGCTTTCCCGTCCACTTCACCTTCTTCGTGCATTATCACCAGATGGGATATCTGCTGAGCCACCGGCTCCAGAATACTTTCTATGGTTTTTGTATGAAAAACCGGCATGATGGCAACTTTCGACCACTCACTATTAGAAAAACACGGAACAACTATCCTTTCCGGTTTACCCCGTTGAGTTATGTGAAGAACGCCGAATCAGTTTCTTAACTTTTTTTCCCAGGACAGTTTGACTCTGGGAAGACTACAACTACTCCCCTTGAAACCATCAACGTGAAAAATCTCCCCTACACAGAATGAGTGAGCAACCTAATGCTCAATGAAACCATGTCCGCCCTCTGGCCAATGGGCGACCCCGAAGGCATGACCCACATACGTGATTGGTTCACGCTGGTGCCATTCTTTCTCTAGCGGCTCCGCCCTCCACGGCGGACGAAGTCGAGTTTGCTAGAGATGCGAGTACTCCCTAAATTACGTAATACATTCTCATGCCCTAAAAAGGGAAATATGCGCCTACTGTTGAGAGGAGTGGAATTCAAACGGCAAGGACTCCTGTGTACATTAGCCTACGTCTTGGAGGACAAGTTCTGCTTTTGGTTCGACAGATGGAGAATAATGAATAATTAAAGTGTATTTCCCTAATAGGAACTATGATCTGTCGATAACGACATGCCAAATATATTAATTTCATTAAAAATAATAAAATATTCATATTTTTTCATCTGAACTTTTATTGGAAGTCCACATAAATGTAGTTCAGTATGGTTTAATTAACATCCGTAATAATAAAAAATACAAAAGTAAACCAGTACTAAATCCCAGCAGATATAGTCTACCTAACATCACCATGTAGGCCTAGATTCAAAATGTTATTTTAGAAAGCACAAACCACAATTATTTCTTTACAAAACCAAGACTGAGCTGAACAAAGTAACGCACATTTTTTCAATTCTATCTTCCCCTTGCCCTTACACCCTGAAATAACATTTTCAGTGGCTTGAAAACCAACTGCCAGGCAAAGTAGCTAAGGAATTCCCACATATCCCAAGAGGGGCTACAAGACAGCAGCTCATTTCCTAAAAAGGAAGTGACCAAAATGAAAGAATCAAGGAAGTTACTCTGTGAACCATAAGCTAAACATACAAGGGCTTGACACGTTTGCCTTCTAGTTATGAGGTATTACACTGTCTGCATATGACCACAACCATCTGAAAAAAGACACAAAGCTTCGTACCGCTCTCGGTATTACATGTTGAAAGTATGAGAGTGTTGAACAAAGTTCAAGGAAGCTCTGAGTCTGAACCCACCCACGACCACACAAATGGACACACCACAGAATTACCACCAATTACAGCGTCAGTTCCGGAAAATATGGGTTCATCTTACCACATTACAATACAACAACCCAACCCAACCCAACTAGTTTCGATTGCCTGAACATCTTTTTTTCTCCCTTTATTGAAGCAGTTGAACACAGCTACCAGAAAGGAGGTTTGATAACTTATCTTTGCTTGATTTTACTTTCCTTTTCCACATTTTTCCAATGGATCGTCTTTTACATTAACAACCAAATATGCAACACACTGTACACTGTACAGTAGAAATAGGAGAACACCTATTACAAAAGCAACAACGGGATCCCCACATTGCACATCACATCACTAGTCTCCCAGAGCAGTCGTGAATCTAAACATCAAACTGAATATAGACATCAAGAGAGGGGGGAACCGGGCAGTTCGCTTCCGGTCTCAAGTTACTGACAAGTCGCTCCCGTGTGTGTGTGTGTGTGTGTGTGTGTGTGTGTGTGTGTGTGTGTGTGTGTGTGTGTGTGTGAGTGTGTGTGTGTGTGTGTGTGTGTGTGTGTGTGTGTGTGTGTGTGTGTGTGTGTGTGTGTGTGTGTGTGTGTGTGTGTGTGTGCGTGTGTGCGTGTGTTCTGGGGAATGTGAGCAGACAGGTCAAGATGGATGGGTGGTCTTTCCTTGGCCAGCCCCTCTCTTCTACCGCAGATAACATCAGCTGTAGAAGGCTGTACATGTTTGTATGGCTCTGAGAATGTCCTGATATAGCAGTGTAGGCAACTCTTGTATTGACCAGAAAAAATGTTAGTTCTGGGCTAAATCATTCACATATTTTCACCTTTATCACACTGCTAGAACCCGTGAAGTATTTAACAAGCTGCATGGTGTTAAGAATCCTTGATCCAGAACCTATTTATGAATTATCATAAGGAGGCCCAAACACTCTCTACTGTCTGCACAACAGAGAAACACCCATAAGTTATTAATGAAAGAAAATAATGATGAATAATGACCAATCTGACTATTAATCATATCACAATGTGTTAGCAGGGTATACACATTGGAATGTGTATCTATAAACGGTCCTCTTTAGGTAAATCATATTTACCTAAAGATCATTCCCGTTAAGCGGGACATACTGTATCAAGTGAAAGAGTCAGTGCTGCTATCTATGGGTGAGTTTGAGAGATGCAGCCGTGGACTTCAAATTGAACTTCTTCAGGCCTAGTAAGCTTAATATGGGCCTAGTCTCACCAGACCTCACGGTTTCAAGAGCCGGCCCAGTTGGTTGGTACCAACCAGGTACCCACCATGCAGGATAATAATTGAGATATTCCAACATTTGGCCCATTGCAACAAAAAAAACAATTACTCAATGCAAAAATGTTGACACATTTATTGCCACGTATTGAATGGTGAAAGCTTATCTGCATGAGAGTTTACAGTGCATTGCATAGGTCCTTTAAAGCCACATTCCTTAAATAGTGAATTTAGTATTTCTCCCCCCCCCGCCCCCTCCTGACTCAGTTCCTTAGATCATATTTAACAGGGTCAGCTGTGCTGGGGCGTCCCGTAGTAGACTCTACGTTGGAGTGCAGCTGTCCCCTTCTGGGGCGTAGAGGGGCTTCCCCTAATCCCGGCCCCAGCTGGGATGGGAGGACCCCCGGACGTTGTGTAAGAGGGTTTCCCAGTTAAAGTGGAAAACCAACGCTGTCATCTACTCCCGGAAGCTTCTGGTGTCATCTGTCTGACCATGTGATGAGTTGGAGACTGTGTCGTGACCATTTGGTTCCTGTTTTTGTCAGGAACCGTTGGTAATTGAGGTTTAGCGCAGTGTTTCTCAACATTCAGGTGCAGACTACATCTGCTGTTGCAAGCCTATGCATATGGGGTCATGGGAAATTGCTGATTTATAAGCTGTAAATATTGGATAATACATAAAAAACAACAACTATAATTTCAAAGGTTTGAAGGGTCTCATACATATCCTATAGGCCTCTGTTGAGACTGTATATACAGTACTAACAGACAGCAGGGAGAAAACTTATTCCGATCACTTAATGTGGTGCTATGCACATCTGCTCACCGGGTCATTGCTATTACAGGCAGATGTGGATTTGGTCAAACCGATGTGTGTGAATGGAAGCAGATGCCCAAAACGGTCAAAAATGTCAGATGTGAAGATGAGGTCACAGGCCAAACAAGTTTCAGAACCCCTTTTTTACAGTAAGTTTCCTTACTTTGTACGTGGCATATGTTTAAACAATGGGTTTGAAATTGTGAACAATTTTATCAACAACATCACTGTATCTATTACAACATTTTTGTTAATGTCATCAGATGAAACATAATATTGTTCCCTAAGGGTTATTCTATTGAAACAGATGGTTTCATAATCAAATCATTTTTCTGTGTTTTTTGCTAGTATTCTGACTCTTGGCAATACTAAATATGTCCATATATGGGTTTCTTCAGCTTGGTGTTTAGTTCCTAGAATCTGTTTTACTTACTGTGGCCCGCAACAACTCTCTTGTCGGGCTGGTTAGATGGAGTTCACTCCACAAATGTTGGTACAACATTACTAGAGTATTAGAATTCTAGTTTCCGGAGCTGCCACTTAGCAGTAAATAAGGTGGAGATTAAAATACATGAATCATTAACCATACCATTGCAAAATATAAACACATTTATTCAAATGAAAAGCAGCAAAAGAGTAAAGCAAAAACATCTACAATGAAGTACAAAAATAATTCTCAGATCTGCAGATGATATTGCTTAAAATATCAACACAAAAAACCAAACCCACTTAAAACCAAGCACAGCACTACCTACATTCCGGACTGAATGAACCCAAGACAGCATGAAATCCATCGCTCGCACACACACACACACACACACACACACACACACACACACACATCCACAGTCGCACACACCCCCACACACAGCAGATATAGTGTGTATTGTGAGGAGTTCACTTCACAGGAGCCAGCATGGGGCTAGCTGTGAAGGAGGATAGGCCGGTTTTCTCCGCTATCCACTGGTTGTAGTTGGTCACCATGGTGTACACGCCAGGCCGATTCTCCCTTGCGCAACCCTCGCCCCAGCTGACGATGCCGAAGAGGTACAGCCTGTCATCTACTTCACACACCAGAGGTCCTCCTGAGTCTCCCTGTGGTAAACAAGTAGACGGAGCGGGAAAAAAAATCATGAAAAAAACTAAACATAAAAAAACATCATAATCGTCAACTCCACAGGTTTGGACTTGCGTGATACATACCTCACACGCGTCCTGACTCCAATCCGGACGAGCAGCACAAAACATATTCCCTGTGATGAGGTGGCCGTAATAGTCCTTATTCTGACACACGTCCTGAGCCAAGAGAAGGACCTTGGCTTGTCTGAGGTACTGGGAGTTATACCACAGGCCTGGAGAAATCCAACACAAAACAAACCAATACTTTTTAGAAGAGCTGTTCACAGATCAGCAATGTTCTGTACGAGTATATGTGCATGGAACTTGTAGGTAATGCACCTTGCTGCTCTTTTCCATAGCCTGCTATCTCACATTGGATCCCGGACTGGAGCCTATGCCCGGGCGGTGGGAGACAGACCGTCCTGACCGACCTGGTCTCATTTGCACACTGCCCAGGCCTCCCCCTCAACCTCAGCAGAGCTGGAGAAAAGCAAATCATAAGAAACTCAAATTCAAAAAGTTTAAAAAAAGCCCCATCAAATTCACGATCAAAGATTTCAAGACACAGTGTGTCGGAGGAAATCCTACCAATGTCGTTGTTGTAGCTCCCCTCGCTGTTGTCAAAATCCTCATGGACAAACACTTCATCCACCTGGAACGCCTGCTCCGAGTATGGCACGGTCTCGTTCAACGCACTCTTCCCCAAAATGACGGATAGGCGGCGAGCTTTGGTCGCCAAACTGGTTTGGGGAAAAAACACACGAATGAGTAATGAACATCAGGATCGTCCCGCCAGCCATTGCACCTGCTGGAGTGACTGCTGGTGTTGAGCATGTCCCGGTTCTCACCCGTCCGGGAAGCAGTGGGCGGCCGTCAGCACCCAGCAGGGGGAGATCAGGCTTCCCCCGCACCGGAATAGCCTCTGCTTGGATTTGCTCCTCCAGAATATGGCAGCCACCCAAGGGTGGGATTCCACAGTGGCTATGGTCCCGCCAACGATCTTCATCTGCCTGTTGCTCCGTCTCCCACATGTTGATGCTGCGTGAGAGATGAACACCGTTAAGTACATGTCCAAACATGTCCAAACATGTACATGTTTGTAGAGTACAACTTTGCAGAACAACCTCAAATGAAGTATTTCCAACACATGGACCTTACCTCTTGGTGGTTCAGGGGATGGATTTAAAGTTGGGGAAGGATCTTCCGAAACACCACCTTTAACATCACAACGTGAATAGTCAACCAACGGAGATGAGACTCACACAAATATATAGGTTACTCACATCTGTACATCTGTACATCTGTTCATCTGTACCAAGCATAGCAGACTTACCTGGCTGAACGTTGCAGCGGGGAATTCTGCAATACTCTCGGGCCGGGGCGCCATCTTTCATGATGTAACACCAGGGACGCAGTCTGAACTGTAGATTTCTGGGGGAACCCAAACATTGAATAAACATTTCGGACCACATAGTCCCTTAGTGAAGAGTCTGTTGGGCGTATTGGTGTCCAACCTGCAGTAGTTGTGTCTTCCTGAATTCACATCCGATGTAAAGAAGGACAAGAAGGCCTCTCTGGTATTTAAGTCCCATTCCAGACATGTTCTCCCGCTCCTTGATTTGGACCTGGTGCCTCTATAGTACAGCCCCATGCCATTCATACAGCTGTCACTGGAGTCTATAGATAGGGAATGGCCCAAATGGTACAGAAAGGATTCTAACAACTAATTTACGAGAAAAAGTTTTAGAGAGCAAAATTAAAAGCAAGGAGTTTCACTTACCAGTTTCACAGTTGTCACCTACGAAACCATCAGGGCACAAGCAAAACATGTGATCTTCTCCTAGCAGAGATGTAACAGATGTGCCTCCATTCTGGCAGATTCCTCCTGAAAAAGACGAATGAAGCAGAGTTTTAGATACAGTATGCCTCTCTACTGGATGCAGAGGAACCAGGTGACCTTCCAGAGAGCTTCAAGTGAGGAAAGGTGGCTTACCTGAACGTCCATACAACACTGACCTCTCTTTCCTTAATAATCCCTAAAGAGAAACAGAAGAAGATTACTTTAAGCCTCATTAAAAACAGGCAAAAAACATTTACTTTTCAAGCATACAATACTGCAATATTATTTTGTTAAAAGCAAGTAAAGTAAAAAAAAAAGTAAAAGTAGCGAGATGTCATCCTTACTGCATCTGTGGTGGATAATGAGGCCAGGGCGCACAACAGAAAACCAAGCCCTGTTGTTACATGCATTTCGTCCTAGCAGAGAGAATCAGGTCCAAATGTGAGACTACGGATTCACATCTGCATGACTGTGCTTGCAGGGTCTGCTATGTCTTCTGAGTTGTGCATGTGTTAGGCAGGGGCAGAGATATGATTGGCTTACGACAAACAAGCCTTAGCTACTGCCCATTTCGTGTGAAGAAATCTTTTGGCAGACCATAATAGGATGAGTCATGCTTCCTATTAAAAAAAAATCCTTAATTCTTTGCTTGGAAATATGGAAATGATGATAAAATATGTTAACATGCAAACAAATGACTATCTCACACTCTCACACAATACCATTTAATAAAACAGTTGATATTAGTGTATTATAGTATTAGAGTTATAGTGTTGGATATTTAGTTTAGTTGAACAATAAAGATAGTATATTTTACATACTGCAAATATCAGTATTAAGAGGACATGCTGTTTGTTATTGTGCCGAATGCTTCTAATTGGCTACTGATCGGTTGGTGTCATATTTGGCTGATGAAAGGTTCGGAAGAACAGACACTTAATGTTAAGGCAATATGAAATATACATTACGGTAGTTGCAGCTAAAATAAAAAACAATAGTTTTTAAAAACTGAAGGACTGGCCACGTAACAAAAAGTCCAATATGTTACAGTGACAGATAAAATAATGTAATTAATCTTTTAAGTAGTGTGAATAGTCTTATTTAGCTTTAAACTGCTTGATATTGTAGCCTAGTGTTTAGTTTGTATTCGTTGGAATAATGGCAAAACTCAAGTTAATATATTGTATTAACTTTTTTTTTCTTGGACCAACAAACGCCTTAGAAAAATATTATACTGAACTAATAGGCCTTCTGAAACACATGTAAAGCTCATATTTTGCAAGCAGTGTATCCAAGTGTATATTTATTCACTTGGTGTCACTATTGTTCTTTTTCCATATATTAAATTTTATGTAAAAAATGATCAAATAAAACATATAATACATCTATGTATTGTATTACATTGTTGATGATGACATTGTCATTGTTGTTGCTGTTGTTGTTGATGAGGAGGAGGAAGATGATGCTACTGCTGAGGAGGAGGATAATGACGATGATGATGATGATGATGATGATGATGATGATAACGACCAGAAAAATCGAGATGGTTGATGTGGCGCAGGGTTAAATGCTCACGTCAGTTCCAGCGAGAAAGAAATGACGACTAATTGAGAGTAAATATGTACTTTTAGATCCCGGAAGTGGCCTGGTGTTGCATCCTGCTCAGTAAAGCGCTGGCGGGCCGTGGGAGCGCAGCTGTCAGGTGGATGAGGGAGACAATCGCTGGCTGAGCGTCACCGATCTGTTAACAGGCAGCAGACGCACTTGTGGCTGCAGCAGTTTCTGGAAAAAATGGGAAACGCTGACTCGAAACTTCACTTTAGAAAGGCAGTGATACAATTGACCACCAAAACACAGGTTTGTTTTTAGGCTGCTCTTACTTTGACTGCATTTGTTGTTTGTTCTTCTGACATTTCTTTCTTCTGGAATTTAATTTCGAGTTCCAGATGGTAGCCTACTTTTTAGTTTCTAAGAACCGTCAATTTACTTTTACATGATAAAACGTAAAATAACTACTTTAGTAATGATGGGCGGAAGCTGTTATGTATTTACTGTTTATTTAGACTTAGATTGTTTAAGTTTTAGGCTTTTAGCTGCGATTGGTGTGTTTTCTGATGCGATAGTTCTTGGTCAAAATGGGATTTGAAGACGATCACAAATAAAATGTCTTCATCTTCTAGGCAGTTCAATCGCTAAACAGACAGTTTGACATGCATACATAGTCTTCATAAATTTTAAAGTTATAAACATCCATGAGCCCCGCTTAAAGCAGATCATTTAAGGTGGACCGTTGGGTTTAACCTGAACGCGATCAACGCCATCTCGACTGCCTATATGCTTCGTCGCATATAGGCAGTGAATCGTCAATCGTCAATAATATATATATACATTTCCCAAATCCCACTTCTCCCATGCATTTCCTTAGATCACATACGGCCTCATAAAGCTGATAATGCATTAGATAATTCATGCATTAGGAAAAGACGGATTGAAGTCTGAAATTATTTGATAAAAAGGACTGCTGCTATTAAGTGTATTGTGTAATGGTTGCAGTGTATAATATACCTGCTTCATTGAAGAAGGTTGTGCCAGTTACTAGTACGTTTATCCAAAACAACCTACAGTGAATTCAAATACATCTCATTAACTAGCAGGTAGATGTGGGGCATCTTGCTTCATGGTGCCTACAGGTACGTTGCAGACATTGGGGATTGAACCCAGTACCTTTCGACTATAGGACACAACACTCCTAGCCTAAACCACATACTTACATGCAGAGACATACATAGATAAATACATACATGCATACATACAGTACATACATACATACATACATACATACATACAATGCAGAACATTTGTATTTTTTTGCACACACAACATTGTATGACGTGTGTCGCCCTGTCCTTCAGCCCGTAGAGGCATCAGACGATGCATTCTGGGACCAGTTCTGGGCCGATACAGCCATTTCCATCCAGGATGCCTTTGCTTTGGTGCCTGCAGCGGAAATCAGGGCAGTCAGAGAGGAATCTCCATCCAACCTGGCAACCCTCTGCTATAAGGTGATATAAGATTATAGTTTATGATCCCCGACAGTCAATTTAGGAATGGAGTCTTCCTCAGTTCTCTCAAATCAGACCAAATTAATTGAAAAACAAAAACTCATCCATGTTTATATTTTCCTATTTTTTATAGTATAGATTCTTTCGTCGTATTCCACTTGTAATGAAATACACATAGCTTAGAGTTAGCATGGTTTCTATAATGTGCTTTCCAACTCCAGTCTTGGCTTGTGATGGTGTAGCCAGCTTATAGAGAGTCCACCTTGGTTACAGTCAGAGCACAAAGAATGCAAGTGTGTTTGTTATTCCCAGCCTGGGGGTCTTTTTAAGGGTCAGAGAACATGTAACCGATACAAATGGCCTTTAATTGGATTGGGAGTAGAGCTGTTGGAATAAGAGGAGCAGGTGCAAGGACTAAATTGTTGAATACACTTCATTCAGTTGGACTTTAGTTTTGCTGTATTCGATACAGGTCACTGTACACCAAAGTGCAACTGAATTAACTAAACAAAACAATTAAGTTCAAATCATTTGTTCTAAAACTCGTTGGATGAATTAAGTTGGTAAATTCTGGAAAGATATTGACCTGATATTGATCTGTCTTAC
The DNA here is from genome assembly GCF_964030765.1 of Micromesistius poutassou. NCBI lineage: Eukaryota > Metazoa > Chordata > Actinopteri > Gadiformes > Gadidae > Micromesistius > Micromesistius poutassou. Next base: position 3,367,616 of record NC_140291.1, on the reverse strand, counting down.
ACACAAACATAATTCAACTTCACATGTGATTATTAAGAACCTAAAACTATCAATCTTTGGGGTTCACATTATCTTTTTTTATTGCTATAAGCTGGAGTTTCCCAATCAATAACTTTGCTGCTCTTCAAGGGAGCCTGATTTGTATATTGTAAGCGCTCAAGTAGTAGTGGTAATAAAGACCAAGGCAACCTTTTCTTATCATTAACACATGTCATTGTTGAAAGACCATAGTTAAGACCCCATTGAAACCATTCATCCTCTTCTCAATGAGACCCAATAGAATTCTCTCTTCAGCCGCCTTAACTGTGGCTCATACTGAGTGTGTGTCTGTGTGCCGCATCTCCTAGGCGGTGGAGAAGCTGGTCCAGGGAGCCGACTCGGGCTGCCCTTCAGACAAAGAGAGGCAGGTCGTCCTGAACTGCACACGCCTGCTGACCCGCATCCTACCCTACATCTTCGAGGACGCCGACTGGAGGGGCTTCTTCTGGTCCAACGTGCCCGGAGCGGGCAGAGCCGGGGTGAGATGTTCTTCTTCATTATCATCATCATCATCATCATCATCGTAATGCTATCACTTCACTTCACGTCAGCGCTGTAAAAGAGGCAGATAAACAACTAGGAGCTGGTGTGTGTAAATAAGTTGGTGGTGCAGGTGTTGTGGTTCGAGTGGCGAAAGAGTGAGAACTGCTGTTTTACTCCTGTTGCTATGGTCCCTATCCCCTATCCCTATCCATCCACTATCTTCGAAATGACCAACAACTGAGAAAATGTACGAAAACCAAAGCTACAGTCTATCATCATTCTGTTAAGTTGGTGTGTCACCACAGTTGTTATTCTGATGATGTTGAGGATGTTGAGGATGTGTAAGCTCCACTGGTGTGATCAGGACCCACTTTAGTTCTTGGATGGTCTTTTAAGGGGAAAGAAATGTGCACATAACTTACTTTTTTATTGTAAAACAGGAGGAAATACTACTTCAAATGTCTTTTATTTCTCAAAAGATTTCTTAAATCAAATAGTCATTGTCCCAATCTATGGCGCAGCCATGCAAACAGTTATCCAGAGACGGCCTCTCTGAGTTAGTTTTGAAAGTCGTACACATTGTAATTATTGATACTGTGTGCATTTTTTTGATCTTCAAATCAATCCATTATCCCCAACCACCTCAGAATGCAGCGGATAATACAAGAACCCTACCAAAACCCAAACAAACTCAAAATCTGTCAGCATCCTCTTCAGTTTCCACACATCTAAGCTGGCCTTTTAAGATGATCAGCAATCCTCAAACACTCCCTCTCCACCCCCCAGTTCCCACACCCGGCTGGGCAGTGTCTGTGTGGCCCCTGGGGAACAGGGGTCCCACTATATAGGGTGTATACATAGGGTACAACAAGGCCAGTGCAGAGGACTGGATTTCAACCTTTTTTCCTTCTCCCTCATGCTGGCTGCTGCTGGGCCACATGGTTCTCTGGTTACCTGGTCTACAGCAGAGACTGGTCCAAACACTGCCTATATTGTATCCCCCCTCTTCCCTCCCATGTTCCCCTCTTGAATTAAGCAGGTATTGAATTACTCCTAATTAAAGTGCCAGAATGAGGGGAAATGTGGAAAACTGGAATGGCAAACGGGGAATAATTTTTTCATGGGGAATCATTCGTGTTGAGATAGAGATTGAAGTATGAAATGTTTTAGCTTTGATGTGTTTTGGATATGAAACTTGTTTAACTTTTATAACGATGACGCATTGTTTATGACAGAACCAGACGAAAACCAGTTGGGTACACTACCAATTCCATTCCTGAAAAATCCATAAGTCAGAGAAATTAATAATTCCATATTTGTATTTCTCCCTTCCAGCGTTTGGACCTGGACGATGATTCGGACGACGTGAGGCCCCTGGCAGAATCACTCCTGATGGCCATCGCTGACCTGCTCTTCTGTCCGGACTTCACGGTCCGAGGCCACAAGAAGGACGGCCCGGTGAGTCCATCTGTCCTCGGCTGTCCGTCTGTCACACCGTCTGTCTGCATGGCAACCGCCACCAGCTTTTCAGAAGTGCCCCTGCTGAGTTTATTTGTTCATTTAAAGGATGCCCGTTAGCTGACCACGCTGAAGTCAGCAAGCCTGGCTGGCATCCACAGATTTGTAAAAACAAAATCATTGAGTGCAACGACATTCAGTGCCTTGAGGTCACGTTAAGACAAAATATCCTATCCGTCCAGTCAGGGATGCGGTCAAGGGGAGTAAACGTTAAACGTAGAGTAAACGTAAATAAATGTAACTCCGGAAGACAAATAACAGTAAAGATCTGCATGGTTGATATGCTGTCTGTGGAATAAGCATCACACCCACGTCTGACCCCAAGGGACAGAGCTGGGAAGCGAACCCTTCTGTGTGAGCTTGTCATTGAGATCTGCAGCAGCTGGTGAGCTCCTCTGCTGCGATTAACACCCGTGAGCAATGTTCTCTGCCCCCGTGCACAAACCCTGCCTTGTTAGGCAGACTTCCACCACAGTTAATCAGTCACTGTACACCCCCTGTGTGTGGGAGCGGCCGCCGGGCCTGTGTTTGTTAACTGGGCTGAGGAGGAGAGGGTGGCCATGTCTTAATCACGCAGAGCAAACACCTGCGTGTTGTAGTTGCTGCCGGCTCCCCGTTTGACCCAACACACAAGCACACACACACACACACACACTCACACTCACACTCACACTCACATGCACACACTCACTCACACAGGCACACACACACACACACACATAGGCACACACACAGGAACACACGGGCACACACTCACACTCAAGCAACACAGCCACCCCAAGGAAATGTCACATTCAATGAGGCATGTCATAGTGGGAGGGAAATGCCCAGTGGCTGTTATTCTTGTCCCCGTTATTGCTTCAAGGGCTTGCTAAACCTGCACTATTATACACGCACACGCGCATGCACACACACACACAGGTACACGTATCACAACCAAACAGTTAAATGTTATACCTGTAATTCAGGATTCACCCAAATGAAGGGGTGTGCTTACTGCATGGTGGTATTTGCTCTAGCTCTGCTAGAGTTCCAGTGGCACAGTATCCAAATGCTTACCGATAGCAACGCAGGAGTTATCTCTACGGAGGTGTCGCGTATGTACGTGCCAAGTCAAGTGCTCGTCACCTCCTTCATTCACATGGCGTGGGGAGCTCTCTGGAATTTTCACTATGGCAGACTTCTTCTGTACTTTATTTTTGTACTTGACACTTTGGCTTTGGATATGTTTTTTCATGTACAGCCATTTATCAATGTATTTCTGTTTGTATTCTAAGTATGTGTGTTAGCTTGTGTGTTAATGAAGAGAAATGCTGTTTATCTATTTTGAGCCACTGTGCCAGCCCTCAGTAAGTTGTTTCCCCATTACCAAGCTGTCCTGTGATGTTTGATTCTTGATAGGACATTTGACTGAATATTAAACCCAAAAAATCATATAACTTTCATTATGTACCAATTATGATAAAAAAGGGTTAGGGAGTTGCATATTCATTTCTTTCTGTTTTGTTTATTTGAAGAAATGTAAACTATGCTAATGTAGTGAATACAATGACCTGTGCAGGAGTCTGCTGAGGACATCCACTCCATGGACAGCTGTGAATACATCTGGGAGGCCGGGGTGGGCTTTGCTCAGTCCCCGCCCCTCAACTACCATCATGACCTCAACAGGTAGGCGCTCTCATTGGATAAACAGACAACCTGTTTGAGGTATTCCCCGCCCACGATCAACATTTTAAAAAAGGCCATCGGGTACACTTCTGGGAGACACTTTTTTTTTATTCATTGAGGGGCGGGGCTATATTGGTTTTCAGGCTTTCGCTGTTTCCATTCCCTACATCAGATGTATGAGGGTGTAGCCAGATCACTTGTTTGTCATAACCTGGCATCCCAAAACTGAGCGTAACACTTAACTTAGCATGCAATAGCATTCGTCCAACCCCAAAGAGGGCAATTCGAGTCCATAATTATGTACATCTTATCCTTCTTCTTAAAACCTTTCTGCATCCATTTTTGAACCTGGATCGATCCATTTCACTTTTATCATTCCTACCTCCTACATCCCATTTAATCTAAAATAAGTTGTTTTTAGACTTTGATTTTCCTTTGAAGAAACTGATGTTTCTCTCCTCACTCTGTTTGGCACTCAGGACAGAGCTGCTGAAGCTGCTGCTCACCTGTTTCTCCGAGGCCATGTACCTCTCGCCCTCCTCCTCAGACAGCAAGAACCCCTGGGTCGCCTTCTTTTGCTCCACAGACGACAGGTACCCCGGCCGCGAGCTCACCAGAAACACACTGGACGTTAACAATGTGAAGGGTTTTAAAATGGCGAAAGGGATGGAGGGCAGTCTGGTCTCTCTCTCTCTCTGGGCCCTCATAGCTTTTATACACATAAAATATGTAAACATCAGTGGCTTCAGTGTCATACATTTTTTAACAATTCTATATATATATGTGACTCATTGACCTATCTCCATTGCATTATATAACGGCATTTAGCCAACGCTTCCATCCATAAGGATTATAAATGATCCCATTTATACAGGAAATACTTTATTTCTTTATGACGTGTGTATGTGCAATCTGAAGAGATGGTTCCTCGGCCTCTTGCAGACGAAGGCTAACAAATCTGCCACACTGAAACCCCAGACCTACCTCATCTCTCTATTGCGTTTCCCGATTATCCTGCCCCGGCACACTCCTCCACTCTTAACAGCAATAGCAACATGGCGCGGCAATGTCACATTTCAACCTGAACCGTCTCCCTCCCCGCCCGACCCCCTCTCTCTCTCAGACACGCGCTGCCCCTGTTCACGTCGCTGCTCAACGTGGTGTGTGCCTACGACCCGGTGGGCTACGGCATCCCCTACAACCACCTGCTGTTCTGGGACCAGCGGGAGCAGCTGGTGGAGCTGGCCGTGCAGATCCTGGTGGTGACCCTGGAGCACGAGGTGGACCCGACCGCCGGCGGCGCCGCCCTGGACCACCTGGAGGCCCCCGGCTCCCCCTTCGCCCCCGAGGACCAGGAGGTATGTGGTGGTGGTGGTGACGATGGCTCCCCTTTGACCTTTGGCCCCCCCATGACCTTTGACCACCATTACTTGAGTTAACACCATTACTTGTCTTAACTATAACTTGCGAAAGACCGAAGTAAAATCACCGATCACCGAAAAGACCGATGATCAGAATTGTAAAATGCTTTCTTTGTTATTTTGTCTTGGCAGCCTTTGTTGTATTTCATGTACGCTACGCCGTCTAGGCTCCGCCTTATGGGCTTGTCCCGTGCGCGCACTCTCATGCACTGCACTAAGTCTTAACCGGAACCTGCGAAAGACAAAAGTAAAATCATCCCATAATCACAAAAAACATAAAAAGCAGTCTTTGTTATTTTGTCTTTGCAGCCCTCGGGACCTGAGAATCTCTTTGTGAATTACTTATCCAGGATCCACAGAGAAGAGGTAAGGCAACACGTGGCATCAGCAGAAACAATGCCCTGTGGCTAGCAGAGAGGAAACCAGGGTGTACGGGGGCCTTTGCTTTGTTTCCTCAGGACTTTGGCTTCATCCTGAAGGGCATCGCCAGGCTGCTGAACAACCCGCTGGCCCAGACCTACCTGCCCCACTCCACCAAGAAGATCCAATTTCACCAGGAACTCCTCACCCTCTTCTGGAAACTCTGTGACTTCAACAAGGTTGTGTGTGTGTGTGTGTGTGTGTGTGTGTGTGTGTGTGTGTGTGTGTGTGTGTGTGTGTGTGTGTGTGTGTGTGTGTGTGTGTGTGTGTGTGTGTGTGTGTGTGTGTGTGTGTGTGTGTGTGTGTGTGTGTGAAGATTCCATTCAGTAAAGGACATGTTTGATAACAGATGATGATGAGTTGTCGTGCATGGAAATGCATCGATCATGAGTACACTCTATTTGAGGTTTAACGTTTTTTTGTTGCGACTTCCAGTGTTTATAGTCGCTGTTTGTACTTGAAAACATACTTTCAAGTTCAAGTTGGAATCTGTGTAGTGGGTGTTAACCACCTGGAAGATGTCTTAGTGACGCATTTCAGCGTGTCGATTGTTATATTCCGAGGAAATTGAACAGCATGTTGATACAAATCCTTTGGGAATTCCGATTTCCCCATAATTTCCCCATAATTGTAGAGACAATTATGGGCATGTCAATGTATTTCTTTATGAAGTCTGCATCTGCACAGTATCGAACAACAGTTGCATTTTCTAAATTAGCTTTTTAACCATTAACATGAATAGTACAAAATGAATCAAAGAATATATCTGATTCATTTGTTGTGCTAACTGTGTGTGTGTTTGTGTCTCTGCCTGTCTGTCTGTTTGTTTTGGATATGTCAGAAATTCCTGTTCTTTGTGCTGAAAAGCAGTGATGTTTTGGATATGCTGGTCCCCATATTGTTCTATTTAAACGATGCCAGGGCCGATCAATGTGAGTCAAACTTACGCTGCGCTCTTTACCATAATGTAAGATTGTTTGTTGTTAGCCCATATACACTTGATTTTCCATATCAATGTGTGTGTGTGTGTGTGTGTGTGTGTGTGTGTGTGTGTGTGTGTGTGTGTGTGTGTGTGTGTGTGTGTGTGTGTGTGTCTTATGACCGTGTGTGCGTCTCTGTGTTTGCACGTGGTTGTGTGTGCATCTCATGGCCGTGTGTGAATGCAGCTCGCCTGGGCCTCATGCACATCGGTGTGTTCATTCTGCTGCTGCTGAGCGGAGAGAGGAACTTTGGGGTGCGGCTGAACAAGCCCTACCTGGTGCGTGTGCCTATGGACATCCCCGTGTTCACCGGCTCCCACGCCGACCTGCTCATCGTGGTGAGTGAGCCTCAGGGTTAGGAAGAGTCTGTGAGGTATGAGAGGGAAGCGATCGGGTGAACACCACTAGCGCTTTTACTTTGAAGTTATCATGGAAGTACCGGAAACCAGAATGCGACGCAAGCATTCGTTTGTCGTTCAGATTAGTTTGTCATACAATGTCCCATATCAAACATAAGGGCATATATCAATACAATATTATGAAGTAAAAACATTTTTTAGAAGTTAAATTATGGATAGATAGATGGAATTGTTTCACACAATTACAAATACAGTTTTAAGGACAATTTTCTATCATCTGAGTTTTTGAAAGGAGTCCGTCCGATTCGGTAAAGGAGCTACTGAGTTTGAGTCAAACCCTTGGTGAACTCTGCCTAGATCTTCCACAAGATCATCACCAGTGGACACCAGCGCCTTCAGCCCTTGTACGACTGCCTGCTCACAATCATAGTGAACGGTGAGTGTCCCAAAATTATAAAAAAATAATAATATATATCTCTCTCATGGGGTTGCATTCTGATGCAATTTTAATGTAAACGCATTTGTAACTGTGATCAGGTCACTGTAGGGCCATCTTTGTCATTTAAGGCTCATTGGATATCAACTGGCTGACTCGCCCCTATTGCTGTCCCCAGTTTCACCCTATCTGAAGAGCCTGTCCATGGTGGCGGCCAACAAACTGCTCCACCTTCTAGAGGCCTTCTCCACCCCCTGGTACCTCTTCACCTCGGCACAGAACCACCACCTGGTCTTCTTCCTGCTGGAGGTCTTTAACAACATCATCCAGTACCAGTTTGACGGTGAGGGCCCCAAAAGTGGGTCTTTTGTGCCATATTTAAATATTCAAAATGATTCCTGATTTGGAATTTCACAATCTTAAAATTAAACATTTTTCGATATTGTCTCCGTCTCGATCAACCGGAACATCATAACTCCTTCCAATCCTTGGCTCTCCAAAAAAAAAACATTTTAATATATATTTTTTAAATATAAAAAATCTAAAATATAAATATAAAAATATATATCAGAATTTCACAATTAGAAATTTCACCATCTTAAAACTAAACCATTTTTTCGAAATTGTCTCCATCTCAATCAACCGGAACTTCACATCTCCTTTCCCGTCCTTGGCTCTCGCAGGTAACTTCAACCTGGTGTACGCCGTCATACGCAAGCGGAGCATCTTCCACCAGCTGGCCAACCTGCCCACGGACCCAGCGGCCATCCAGAAGGCCCTGCAGCGCAACAGGAAGAGCCCCCCGGCCATCAGCCACACAGGCTCCACCGAGAGGGAGGCCATGGAGGGGTCCAGGCCCGCCGCGCCCGCCGAGCCCGGCACCCTGAAGGCCAGCCTGGAGGCCACCCCAGGTCTGTGGTTTTTACCCTGAGAATTAATCGCGTTTGTAATGAGTTGCATTTATGTAGCGTTTTTAGTGCAAGAGACTCAACATGAGGGATTGAACCCAGAACCTTTCGGGCAGGGAGTCGAACACCCTCGCCACTAGGCTATCCATGAAACAAAGATAGAAGTGTGTGTGTGTGTGTGTGTGTGTGTGTGTGTGTGTGTGTGTGTGTGTGTGTGTGTGTGTGTGTGTGTGTGTGTGTGTGTGTGTGTGTGTGTGTGTGTGTGTGTGTGTGTGTGTGTGTGTGTGTGCGCGCGCTTGCTCACCCGTAGCCATCGACAAGCTGACGGAGAAGTCCCAGGTGAGTGTGGACGGCACCATGGTGACCCTGAAGACCAGGAGCTCCACCCAGACCGCCGCAGACACCAGCGCTGTAGCGGGACCCAGCGACAGAGAGTCCAACTCTGAGCACGACCACGAGGTATTGGGGGACTGGGGGCCCCCTCGGGTGAAGGACCTCTTCCTTACTGATCCTCAAGGGGGCAGCGTACTTATTGGGGAATATAAGTTTGGTGTGAGGTCGTATGTACAAAATGACGTGATCACACTGAAAACGTACCAACGTACTCCCTCACCAAGCGTATTTTTCGGCACACTCCGCTTGTCTTAACTAATGGATTGTCTTAACTAATGGATTGTCTTAACTAATGGAGCGTTAAGCAATCAATCTGAAACCGCATTGAGTATAAAACAAGTTTGTCCTCAAATAATGTTCTCAAAATATCTTCTTCTTTGGAAGTATGCTGCCCACTTAACCCTCCAGACTCCAGAATTTTTGAAAGAAAATTTGAACCTTTCCGCCATTCTCTTCAAAGGCGGTTCACTCCGAGTCGGGGCGAAGTCGGTTGTCCAGCACGGCCTCTTCCTCCGCAGCGTGGAGGGCGACTCCCGACTGGGTACGAGACCTGCTTCCTCGCCATCCTGCAGAAGTTTCTATTTTACTTCATCGTACTTCATTGATCCCAGTGTAGTCTGTGGGCTACTCTGAACAAGCAAGACGTAACCGTCGTCCTCTCCTCACACTGGTGATCTCCAGGTGTTGTTGTGGAAATCCAAGCTGCCTCTGCAGACCATCATGCGACTGCTACAAGTACTGGTTCCCCAGGTGGAGAAGATCTGCATAGACAAGTAAGAGCCTCCCCAACCACCACCACCACTAACACCACCCAGATCCTCAACGGGTGACTTTACAAATGCTCAGTTCATTCATGCAAACAAGAAGAAATCAAAACTCGTAAGCGTTACTGAGGTCCCTTGCGTGTGTGTGTGTGTCTGTCTGTCTGTCTGTCTGTCTGTCTGTGTGATTGTCCCGTCCCTCAGGGGCCTGACCGACGAGTCTGAAATCCTAAAGTTCCTGCAGCACGGGACGCTGGTGGGCCTGCTGCCGGTGCCCCACCCCATCCTGATCAGGAAGTACCAGGCCAACGCCAGCACCACCATGTGGTTCCGCACCTACATGTGGGGGGTCATCTACCTACGGTGAGGGAGCTTTCCTTTTCTAAATATAACGATTCCTCTGGAAAGACCAAACAATCCATAGGAGAGCCCAAGACCAATACTTATACAGTCAAAGTGTTTAATTAAACGTAGCCTTCATGAGAATAGCCTTATGGACCGCACTAGAACAGTGTAGAGATCAAGCATCTAATTATCTGCATGGTCACCAGACAGATGAGAGGAAATTATGCATGGATGTACAAAGAACACGAATCAAGAAAGGATGTAATCTGCTTCCATGTGAAGACCCAAATTCAAATTGGGGAATCGGACATAAACAACATCAGTTCACCCCCCAAAAAAAAAAGAAATAGAATCATATTGTTTTAATGGCTTAAAGCTCAAAGACGGTGACTTTTGCGGGGCTGTTGCTTTTTGCTCTGTGTATTTTTGATGCAAAAATCCCATACGTATTTGCATTATATTTCGTTACTCGACATGGCGGTGCTTTTGGCTTCAGGTTCCTATGTAAATGGTTCCAGGCCACACATTAACAATTGAGATGTGTTTTGGTTGTCATCATGGTGTGTTTGTCCTCTTTTTTTTTTTTCTTATTTATCTCTGTATTTTCTCTCTGGTCTCTCGTTGCCATAGTAACGTGGATCCCCCAGTCTGGTACGACACGGACGTGAGACTCTTTGAGATTCAGAGGATCTAGCAGATCCAGAAGAGGTCAAGGAGATCGAGTGGACGTCCGAATCCTCCTCATCATCATCGGGTCAGCTATGGCGTCGTGCCACTTCCTAACGGTCTTTTAAGTGGCTCATCAAACGTACAATTTATTTTGTTTATCTGAACAAAACAAGCAACCGCTTTTTTTCTGTAGTCTATGACTACAGATAATAACTATAACAGATTTCCTTCTAGATTCCACTAGGTGTCCCGGTATCACAGAAATAGATCTAGAAACAGTTTTTCCAAGATGTGGTTCTTTAGAATGTCTAAATCTCCAGCGATATTAATAATGTTGGTAATTATTATTGAACCAGACAGCGGGTTGACACATCTGATCTTGTTATGAAGAACGAAGAACCTCCTTGCTCATTCATATTAATTTATCATTTTTTGAAGCCCTGTGTTGTTTGAACTGCTTAAAATTCTACATCCGTGGATGTATTATCACTGACAAAAGATACTTGAAATGAAAGGCAAATTATCACTGTGGAATTGTATAACAATACATCAAGGAACTCCTGTCTAGTGTTGTGTATATATCATACGTATTGTAGTCTGTCATGTTAGCTATGTTTGTATCTTTTGGATTACATGATGATGTGAATGTCCATAAATATATATATTATAAATAGATTATAATAACAAGTGTTTTGTTGATGGGAGATTTGACAATAAACACTACATATTTCACTATGGCTGATCTTGTAAAACTTTTATTTGTTTATTTACTCATATGTGATTAAATTAATATTCGTTAACCCTATTTCACAGTTCACAAGATTGAGCCAATCCCAAATTGGCCAAACCCATAGATCTCCAATTGGCCAAACTGGGGGGAAACATTTTCTGAATATCTGTACAACTAGAAAGTTAATTGAAATGGACGGCACCATTTTGATCCATACACAGAAAATACAACCTACATAGGCAGAAATAATTATGTCATGAAAAAGTAAAAATGGATCTGGAGTGAAAGTACATCAATTGTTCTGATATTAAACATTTACACACATGTACATCCTCAACGACTCATCTCACGAACCAAAAGTCTATTCTATCTAACTCTCAAACTAATGTGTCGCATTATTCTTTAAACCATTGGCTCAGCGATCAGGAACCCTCCGTCCCTGAAGCCCGTCTACAGTAGGCCACAGCCAGGGCTGTGTTAACCATATGGGCTACTGGGCCAGTGCCCAGGGCACCCCAGATAGCTAAAGTTGTTGGGCATTCGTGCATCTTGGAATCCTAAGTCTTTCTCTTTATTTAAAAGCACTTGACTACTGTTGAATAATTGAATAGCTGGACCTACATTTTGCCTCTGTATTGAGTTCTAAAACAAAGGCTAAGATAAGTGTCACTACGGCTACACCTGGCTATGGCCTCTCTCCTTCAGGCAGCGAGGAACAGCTCCATCAGTGCACCGACCGAGTGCATGCGGTAAAACACCCCGAGGGGCTGCCCCAGGTTCACCAACACAAACCAGGCGGTGAAGCCAAAGAACTTCTTGCCCAGTCCGTTCTCAAACGAGGGGTGCACTCCAAACGCCGGTATGATCCAAAGCTGGAGAACAGGAAGGAAGGAAAATGATTAGTTCCATACAAATTTATTGGAATTGTAAAGAAAAATAATATCCTGTTTGAAGCAGACACAACACAGCTGGTTTGGTTACCATGATATTGCCAAAGATGAGGAAAGCACAGATCTCTTGTGTGGCCCTCTTTGTCCAGGTGTTAGTACTATCCTCCGCTTGGCCAGCAGGGGGTGCTGGTGTTGTTGGGGTTCTCGTCAGTAAAGAGACGTCTGCCTTCCGTTCCTCCGGTGATCCCGCAGTGACCTTCTTCCTCGGCCGAAACGGCAAATGGAGCCAACATATTCACAAATCATAATACATACACGACGGCAGGCGTCACAGCTGCTTAAAGACAATCGGACAACGGCCGACGTACCTTAAAGATACTATTCCGCTCCTTTCGATTCTTGCGCGCCAGGCTCAGACTCGAGTGTCGGTGGAGCCCCTCTATGATGAAGATGTTCTGCAGCATGAGCTCCAACAAGCTTAGCAGGGCGTAGGAGAGGTCCAGGCTCCCCAGGGGGCTCAGGTCCCCCGTCTCCAGGGCCGCCACCAGAGAGAAGTAGGACAGCGCCAGTTGACCCAGGGCGGCCCCCACCAGGAGCGCCACGTCCAGGCTCCGGGTGGGGTTGTGGCCCCCCTCCACCGCCCTCCTCTCCAGCTTGTGGACCAGCATGCCCACCAGGCAGCAGGCGGACATGAGCGGCATGACGGCCAGGTGGTAGCCGTAGAAGAGGAGGAAGGCGGTGAGGCGCAGCCGGGGCCGGCCCACCCACACCTGGTAGAGGACGAAGACGGCCACCCCCGCCAGCAGCACAAACAGCCCCAGCAGGGGGCCCAGCAGCACCCCTCCCTGGTACACGACGCGCATGGTCAGCTTCTGGGCGGTGGGCTGGTGGTGCTGGTGGCCCGGCTCCATGTGGCGGCCCACGTTCTTCCACATGACGTAGAGCATGCAGCCGGCCATCAGGTAGTACTCCATGTTGAAGGGGTACAGCACCTCGTAGCCCTTCCTGAAGACCATGCAGGCCGCGCTGGCGCTGCACACACAGTGGGAGGAGTTACCCAACCCTGGGGACAAGACGGGAATAATAAGAACAGAAAAAACGTTGCATCAATGGTTGCTGTGTGTGTGTGTGTCTGTGCGTGCGTACGTTTGTGCTCGTGTGCGTGTTTGTGTTTCGCATTCTCAGATCTGCACCTGCTCTTTCGTGGTTCTCTGTACTCTCTGACAAGTTTGCGCCGCCAAAATAAAAGCTCTTCTCCTTCTCTATCTCGATCTCCTGATGGATGGTGTCCTCCGTCACGGCGTTGAGCCACAACAACAGGTCCGCACAGAGAATGACCATCAGCCCAGACCTGGAAGGGTAGGGGAGGGAGGGGGGGGAGGGATGGAGGAAAGAAGTGAGGAATGAAGGGAAGTAGGGGGGAGGGAGGGAGGGGGGGAGAAAGGAAGGAAGGAAAGAAGTGAGGGATGAAGGGAGGGAGGGAGGGAGGAAGGAAGGAAGGGGGGAGGAAGGAAAGAAGTGAGGGATAAAGGGAGGATCGGAGAAAGGAAGGTAAAAAGGAAAGAATGAACAAAGTGAGGGATGAAGGGAGGGAGGGAGGATAGAAGGAAGGAATGTAGGGATGGGGGAGAGAAGGATTGGGGGGGGGGGAGAAAGAAAGAAGGAAAGAGCAACAAAGGAAGGAAAAAGCTGGATTATTGTGTGTCATATGGGAAGACTATTAATGTTGTTAATATGAAAACAAGATGATACTGATCCCTGTACCTAGTTAGGATTTTGTGTTTGTGAATGCAGTCTTTGGAGTGAGCCCAGAGTAAATACGTCTGGAAAAAAAATAAGATAAATTCGGATTGGGGTAGGCGGTAGGCAATGCATGGAGGCAGTTAACTGCCTCATGATAAGCATGAGGAAATAGGCCAATAAATGGGCAATCGGGAAACAGTGCTGCTCACGTGATGAATTACCTGGAGCCCGAGGAAGGGAGCCTCAATAAACGGGGACAGCACCTGAGCTGGCGGCTTGCAATCGCTCATGATGATAAAATATCCCATCCTGAACAGATGCAGGAGGAGACTGAAGGCGGCGAAAAGCATCAGGACAACTGAATGGAGACAAAAATCATATTCTTAATCACTACATCTGATTGCATTTTTATAGTTTATTACAATCCAATCTGGGATTAATGAAGTACATCTTATGTTAAATATATATACTACAATACCAAAAATATTAAATAGCTCATTAATAAAGCACATCTCATGTTAACATATTACAATATTAAATGTATTAAATATCTCATTCATCACATTAATTTAGCTCAAATGTACCGATATATTCAATATTAAAAGTATAAATATCTCAAGCCATATATGGCCCAGGGCGGGGGGCTCACCAGTGACAGTCAGACCCCCGGCGTGGTGATCTTTGTGCGGGGAGATGCCGGGCTTCCTCCGGGCCCAGAGCAGATACCACATCATCCAGGCTAAACTGAAGCACATCAGCACCAGCACATACACCTCGGACTCCTGGTGGCTGATGCCCGTGGGGTTGAAAGCCCGACCGGCCACCAGGGCCGCCCCCAGCAGCACCACGTTCAGACCCACGAATCCAGAGAGCAGGCGCCTGCTGCTGGGCGCCCAGACCGGGTCCACCAGGTCCAGTTCCTGCACGTCTGCTTGGGTCCTGTGGTCAGAGTTTAGCTCCTGGTTACTTGGTTCCTCTTCTGCTATCCCCCACCGCCTCTGTGAATCCCCAGGCGTGGACCCGTTCACCTGGTCTGCCGCCATGCTGGTGCTCTTTTTGCAGTGTGTTTACTCGGTGCTTTACTTTAATCAGATCCAAGTCTTTTGCAGCATTTCCTTTAAGGTTTTCTTCGCTTTTTGGCGATTTTATCTAATGCGTTCATACGCAAATACACAGCTGCGTGAAACATTAGCTCGACACGCACTTCAAGTTGAGGCACTTTTCTCTTTTTTTCCGCCTATAGGGTTGTTTCGGTCAAGGTGTGTCACACTATTCCATTCAAATGGGCCCACACCTCTACAAACAAACCTGAGCTCAAGTAACCCGGTGCCGTTCTCATGTTTGAACGTGAACTGCGTTATCAAACAACAGTGATTAATGGCTTTATTAGCCGACAACATTTGCAGGAACTAAGTTTGAAATGTTTCCTTATCCTTACGTTTGTCCCACGCACCCTCATTAACAATGCGGATGGTAATAGGCCTAAGTGTGTGTTTGGAGGTAGTATCGGTGGAATAAGTTCTTTATAGCCTATGTCTAAACGTCTGAAACAGTCGTAGGCTCTCTTGTGGTCCCCTGAGGTCAGTGTTTGAATACAGTCTGGCTCAGATTGGCCCGCTGAGGTCAGCATATCAGCTCCTTATCTGCTGCCCACGCTGCAGATTGCCTGTTGGCTGATCTCACATCAGCTCTTATAGGAACACAGACTGGCTCAGGGAAAGAAAGTTTACATTTCGCTATGGTGAGATAGCGACATTTACTGTCGAAAGAAAATATGACATATTCAATGTATTATGACACTAAAATATTAACTTTAGCTATAGATATTCTTTACTTTTTTATTCCATGTTTATAAGAGGCCTTGACAAATCAGTCAAAATCAGTCAATCACTAAATTCATCCGAAGATCTTACTATACTGTTTGGGGCGGGCCAACATAGTGCTTTTTACTCAATTGAACTCAATTGAATTCGAAGGCCCTTAGATATTAACTTTATTGTGTTTTTAACTTTGTATTCGATTCATCCATCCGATCCACAACTCATCACAGAAAAGTGGGCGTTTACATTTCTCAAACCACGCCTCTCCTTGACAACAACACGACTTCTGCGTCCCGTAGCAACCAGCAGCCCCCCCCCCGCCCCCCTCTCTCTCTCCCTTTCTCCCAACACCGCAGTCTATCCATGGCCGTGCGGACAGCGTGCGATCTGAACCAATATGCTCAACAATAGCAACAACTCGATCCACCTCTCATGGCCTTGAAGTGAGACCGAAGACGTCGGGCCCGTAGCCCGCAGCCGCAGGGGCGCGACGCGATGAACGACCGGTACCACCGGGCGGCCCGGGACGGCTACCTGGACGTCCTGAAGGAGGCCACACGGAAGGAGCTGAACGCGCCGGATGAGGACGGAATGACCCCCACCTTATGGGCCGCCTACCACGGCAACATCGGCGCCCTGCGGCTCATCGTGGGAAGAGGGTAGGCGTTCACCACCTGTTCTCCTTTGCTCTTTTACTCTTAGTAGGCCGACGAGGTGCTTGAGAAACAAACACAGCATCGTTGTTGTGTCGGTATGGGTGTAGAGGTGATGGGACAGGCTGCGAGAGGCGCGCCGGTGCGGGAGGGTCTGAAAGTTCACGGTGCATCGTCGTATCCAAATTACAATGGGTGCTTTAAGAGGTGAAGTGAAAGTCAAGTCATGAGAAAGGTGTAAACGAAAGAATTGCAAATACACATCCGTTTATTTTGCCATTTTTCCTATTCGTCTTTCTCATTTCAACATGCCTCTCTCTAACCTTCATAAAACACATTCGTGGAATGGTGTGTGCTGGGTGGGGAGTGGGGATACATCTGGTGTAATTGCTGGTCTTGTCCCAGCATCTCTTCTAATCAGCGCTGTGTGTGGTGGTCCGCAGTGACAGCATGTATAGTTACAGCCTGATTACACAGAAAGGTCAGGGACAACTGCATAGCCTCCATAATAGTCAAATCGAATGCACACATCAAATGTGTGTGTGTGTGTGTGTGTGTGT
>NC_140291.1:3343320-3348320 GCF_964030765.1 Micromesistius poutassou | reverse complement strand
ACAAGTGCGACATGTGGGGCAACACGCCGCTGCACCTGGCCGCCGCCAACGGCCACCACAGCTGCCTGTCCTTCCTGGTGGTGTTTGGCGCCAACGTGTGGTGCCTGGACAACGACTACCACACGCCCCTGGACATGGCGGCCGCCAAGGGCCACATGGACTGCGTGCGCTACCTGGACTCCATCGCCGCCAAGCAGATCGGCCTCAACGCCAAGCTGGTGTCCAAGCTGAAGGACCGGGCCTTCCGCGCCGCCGAGCGCCGCATCAAGGACTGCGCCCAGCTGCAGAGGAAGCACCACGAGCGCATGGAGAAGAGGTTCATGAAGGAGGCGTCGGCGGCGGCGGCGGAGGCGGCGACCGTGGACAACTCGGACGCCATCAGCTTCAACAGCTACACCACCGGCAGCAGCACCCGGTACAACACCGTCACCTCCAATATGCCGTACTCGCAGGTGAGGGTTTGCAGACGGCCGCTTGGGTTGGGATCGTGATGGAGTTGTGTCCGGATCCATTCACAGGACAATGCGTCTAGAATAGTGCCTTGGGTCTATCCATTGTGACCCGGGGTCCAAGCCTTTGGTTTAGTGCTTCGACTTTATGAATAGACGTGTGTGTGTGTGTGCACCTTTTGAGCTGTTCCCCTCCTTCTCAGCAGGCCACGCTGCACTCCACCACCAAGGGCAAGGCCAAGATCCAGAAGAAGCTGGAGAAGAAGAAGCAGGTGGACGGCACGTTCAAGATCTACGAGGACGGCCGCAAGAGCGTGCGATCGCTCGCGGGCCTCCAGATGGGCAGCGACGTCATGTTCCTCAAGCAGGGCACGTACGCCGGCCCCCGGGAACGCTCGCGGCACAACCTCCGCGAGATGTTCTCCCGCGGTGTCCACGACAACATGCTGGACGACTACGCCGACACCGTCTCGCGCGCCATCAGCGACCCGGGCCTCCACGAGGCCGCCTCCTCCGAGGTGAGCGCCGACTCGGGCCGCGACTCGCTCTTCACGCGGCCGGGGCTGGGCACCATGGTCTTCAGGAGGAACTACCTGAGCGGCGGGATGTTCGACGCCGGCACGCGGGACGAAGGCAGCGTGGCGGGCAGCGAGCCGGTGGGGCGGGCGCCCAACGTGCGCCTGCGCGGCCGCCTGCCGCAGCGGTCGCCGAGCCTGGACGAGGTCAGCATCGGCAGCGCCCTGAGCCTGCAGGAGCGGAACCTGCGGGAGCTGCCGTGGGAGGATGAGGACCTGGAGCTGGACGACGAGATGGAGCCCGAGAACAGCCCCCTGGAGACGTTCCTGGCCGCCCAGGGCCTCGGCGAGTTGGTCGCCGTGTTCAGGAGGGAGAAGATCGACCTGCAGGCCCTGCTGCTGTGCTCGGACCGGGACCTGAACAGCATCCACGTCCCCCTGGGCCCCAGGAAGAAGCTGCTGGACGCCTGCAGGAGACGCGTGGACACCCTGAGCGAGCCCGAGGCCATCGTAGACACGGAGCTCTGAGGTGTCAGTGTCAGGTCGTGTGAACCCATGCCATATGAACACATGAATTGTCACCGGACTTGCAGTTCAGTTGATTTGTGAACAAATTATTCTGATATAGCATTCTGTGTCAGCTGGCTTAATTTCTTTGACCGGTGTAAGAATACTATAGAGATAAGTAGGGCCATCTAGTGGTTGTTTGTACCATAGCATTAGTAACAGAATTGCTATGCCTTTTTTTTTAATCTTTTATCTTGGGTCAGATCTAAATTCCTTATTGAAATGGTGATGATGCTTTATAAAATTGTATCAAATTTGAATTGTAATCTTTGTTTGACATTTAAAAATTGTTTAGCTGACACAAAAAAAGTGGTCCAGGTCATTTCAAAATGTTTTATTTATTTTGTTTATTATTTATTTATGAATGTTTTCATTTATGTCCACATTTTTTTCGTTAAGCTAACATTTGTACATTTATAAACACATACGCCGCTGTTTACCACACTTTGTACAGTTTTCATATTTTCATAATTGTTTAACGCGAGTTGTGGATGTGGTCGAATGCAGGTGCATACTAAGTAGCTCGTTATTTACGACCAATGAAAACAGCTCGAGCGTTTCCTTGGCATCAAAACAATGCGTGGTTGCCACGGGGTCATGGCTCTCGCGGTGTGGTCTAGATAACGCTCTTATCTTGGGTTTCAAACAGGTGTAGCGTTACAGTGAAAGAGCTCCTTTAACACCTGAAGGAATGCATGTATGCATGACATTTTTACATCGTCAATGGATAATAGATTATTTGTAATACAAACACAGTCACTCTAGCTATAGAGCTGTAGACATAGAATAAATAAATACAATAAAATGTTGAAATGATGGCGCCGCAGTGTATGTGTGTCTAGGTGTTCTTTGTAGCCTACCTGTTTTTGTCCTGCTCAGACCTGTCATGCAGGTTTCTGTGTTTATGTTCATGTGTGGTGTTGATCGTTGCATGATGTGTGGTTTCTGTGTGTGCGTTAATGTGTTTGTGGGGGTGTATGTGTGTGTTATGCTCTCCATTAAGGGGGTGGACCGTACATTCCAGGCTTCATTTAATGGCAGCATGCCAAGAATACTGGATGCATGTGTGCATTCTTACACACTGCTCATGTCCTCCTACACCCTGCCTGATCCCCTCTCTATACAGACCTGCCTGATCCCCTCTCTATACAGACCTGCCTGATCCCCTCTCTGTACAGACCTGCCTGATCCCCTCTCTATACAGACCTGCCTCCTCCCCTCACTGTACGGACCTGACTCCTCCCTCCTCTGTACGGAATGAACTCTGTACGGGGAGGAGTCCATTCTCTACAGAGAAGGATGAACATACACTCACACACGCACACACACACACACACACACACACACACACACACACACACACACACGTGTGCACACACAGGCACATGCACGCACATGTGCACACACAGGCACATGCACGCACACATGCACGCACACACATGCACTCACAGTTGTACACATGTACGCATACACACACACACACACACACACACACACACACACACACACACACACACACAAACAAACACCAAGTCCCCTCTTACTCAGGATGTTTGCCAAGGTTACAGTGATGTAAGGGGAGAGGAGGGAGGGCCATGCACAATGCATGAGAATCGATGCATGGGAGCGAGAGAGAGAAAGAGAGAGAGGGGGGCAGACAGAGAGAGAGAGAGAGAGAGAGAGAGAGGGGGGTGACAGAGATAGGAGGCGAGGGCGCTCGAAGAGTGTCCGTTCTGCATGGCTCCCTGAATGAAACTCTTTGCGTTGCGCTGACCAGAATCCCTTTCAGATGTGTTCCAACGCATGGCTGTGGGAGAGGGAATTTAAATGATAGATGCTTCAAGCAGAACAACAGCAGTAAGGAACTAACAAGGAGAGAGATGAAGAGAGGAGGGTAGAGAGAGAGAGAGAGAGAGAGGGGGGGGGGGGGGGGGGGGAGAAGGAGCGAGAGGGAGCGAGAGGGACAGGAAGATAGAGGGAGTAAGAGGGAAAGAGGGAGAGCGCATACTGAGTAAGATAAGCACAGAGAGAAGAGGAGGGACCATGCTGCTGGAGGAGCAGTAGGCTAAAAGGGAGCCGACCGTCAGGTTATTTGCTGGCAAGCAGGACTTTCGCAATGTTAACCTGACCTGTGGACTCCCGGTCTGCACACTCACCACCACCATCAATCAAGATTACGAGTCGACACACAGCCATGCAGAGAGTACCGGA
The DNA here is from genome assembly GCF_964030765.1 of Micromesistius poutassou. Classification (NCBI taxonomy): domain Eukaryota; kingdom Metazoa; phylum Chordata; class Actinopteri; order Gadiformes; family Gadidae; genus Micromesistius; species Micromesistius poutassou. The sequence continues at coordinate 3,344,578 of NC_140291.1, read as the reverse complement.
GGAATGGAGGGAAGCCGACCGGACGGACGGTGGAAAGCACAGTGCGGGATGTGTCAAACGGGGGGAAGCTGAGCTGCGGAACGGGACAGCGGTGAGCGATGGAGGGATGGAAGGAGCGGAGGCCATGGGAGAGAAGGGAGGTAACGCGGGCGAGGAGACACTGATGATGGAGTTGAGCCGGCTGGTGCAGAGAACGGTGAAGGAGAGCAGCTGGTGGGAGAGGAGAGGAGTGGACTGCAGCATCCTGGCCGGAGCGTTGCTCTGCTTGCCCCCTGGTGAGGCTCCCTTTACCCCTCTTGTTAGGGTGCTTTCACACAGCCCAGACCAACCCCAACAAGCACAGCATCGGGCCGGCGTGCCATCCTGTTTGTGTTGGCTGTCGTCTTTTTGCTGTTGCTGGATTTTTTGTCCGAATTGTGATTTTGAATTGTGTCTGCCAACTTAGGCTTACATTATATTATTGTGTGTTGGTGTTTGTCGGGCCAGTGTGCTAACACCTTTAGATAGCGTGATGATGATTATGTATATGAGGATGGTGGGTCTGCTACAATGATTCCTCTAACAGACCAAACTTGACCTTTGGAACTTGAAGGATTTACGTGAACTTCCTATCCCATAATAATATTGACACAATATTGACCAAGAGGCCACAGCTTTGCAAGCCCTTACTTATCTGGGTCACTAGGGGTGAGCTGACCTTAGTAACGGCAATAGAGTGATCTAGTGTGGGGTTTCACTCAAGTGTTAAGAGAGAGAGAGAGAGAGAGAGAGAGAGAGAGAGAGAGAGAGAGAGAGAGAGAGAGAGAGAGAGAGAGAGAGAGAGAGAGAGGAAGGAGGACCTGGGAGTTTTATTGCGACACAGAGCCAGTGTGGAAATGTGACTTGTAATATTAGTGGTTGGTAATCCAACTACTAATCCAGTAGTTGGCGCTGCAAAGGGGGCAGCTGCAATAGCCTACGGCTCTAGGCCTACGTTGTTTACCTAAATTCATTATTCAGCAGTTTTAAATAGAAATGTACAATCCGGTAAAAGGTTGCAGATCTACTACTGCAGTTCTTTTGCAATAACCTCAGAATCTGCTGATGTCAGCAAAGATGACACAGCACAGCTTTTATCCAAGTTGAGGGGCGGAATAAAAGCCCGGCCAAAGACGACGACAACATAATCAGTCTGTAATGCAGCTTTAGTTATTTCAGGAGGCAGCATGGATGATCCCGGCAAGGCATGCCGCGACTTCCTGTCTCTCACACTCTCACA
>NC_140291.1:3308314-3343120 GCF_964030765.1 Micromesistius poutassou | reverse complement strand
GTGATGGTTCATCACACTGATTAAGGGATCAAAAGGTCACACGTTTAGTTTGCTGTCTGCCCCTAGTGAGCCGCTCCTTGACCCAGACTCATCCTAAACGTCTTCTTCGTTCTCTCAGTGTGGTTCTGTTCCAATTGGTCCACTCGTGCCCTTTGTAGGGCACTGCTTAGGGTGTCACAGTTTTGTGGTGTTGTTCGAAATATGAGGACACAAATCTGATTCCCTATACTACTCATAATACACATAATGCACCGTAAAACAAGTGTCCAGCTGATGCACACTTATTTCCACGATATATCCCATGGTGCATCAGTTTTCATTGTCATATGTTGCCATGGTCATGTTAAAAAAAATTTTGTGTCTGAATTACCCATTCACTTAATCCCTAAATAGTTTATTAGGGGCACCCGGTGGCGCACTGGGCTAAGGCGCATACCATATCGGATCAGTCGTAATCGCTGAGACCCAGGATCGAATCCGGCCTGGGTTATTTACTGCATGTCCTCCCCTCTATCTCTCTCTATAATAAAGCTGAAAAAATGCTAAATTAAATCTTTAAATAGTTTATTATATAGAGTTCACTAATAGTGAACGAAGGAACCAACGATCCCGTTAGAGCACAGCTAATGTTGTGACGTTGTCCTGCAGCCTTCCTCCTGCTCGGCTCCGCCCAGCCGCTGTGCTTCACGGCGGGGGTGCTGTTGATGGGCGCGGCCCACGGAGTGCTCACCATCAAGGGGCTCACCTGGCCAGCCACGGGTCGCTCAGCGGGTCCCAGGCCGGGGCAGACTTCTGGGCCAGCTTCTTCCTCGAGGTGAGGTGGTGGGCAGCACACACAGGTTTCCTTGATTATCATTTGAGGCAGTGCAGGTGTCGTAAGCGGCTCTTGTTTTGATAAATGTGTCCTCAAAATGGCGAAATGGTGATATAGACGTTGATTTTCTCCTTCGGGACTGTTATAGAAGTAGGATATGGGCCTCCTATACCTTTGCAGAATTCATTAAAACGAATAGAGAATTGCCATGGTATCATCCTATAGCTAGCATGCTGTCCAGTAAAGGCATACGATCACTCCATTAGCCATCAGAGGATTGCTCTTTTGCTTTGAGGAAGCATGTTGTTTCTTGATTAAACAATTCTTTGTATTGTTTGCCCGTCTGAGAAAATAAATATGGCTTTGGATTCTCCTAGCTCTTGTTGTCTGGTTAATGATATACAGCAGTGGTTCTTTTTTTACTTTACTAATATACCCAAGATATTTTTTCAGCCAAGAATACCTTTACATTTAAAGTGATAGGCTGTTATTGGAATGGTTTACAGAACATGTCACTATGTTACTGATCAGATGAACTTAATTCTATTCAAGGGGTATAAAGATTCTATACATTTCATAAACGTGAAATTATTTTACAATTGTTCATAACCAATACTGTAACAACAAAAAGAAAAACAATATTTAAAAAGAACGTACCCCTATTTGAGAAACACGGACACATGGTATAAGTCCGTCTGTCTCCCTGTCTCCCCCCTCCACCAGATCTGCAGCTCCTTCCCAGCGCGGGCGGGGGTTCACGGGCACATCAAGATGCACCACGCCCACACCAACATCATCGGCCTGGGGGACTCCAGTGTCTGGAAGGTCCCCTGTCTGCCGCGCAGCGTCTACCTGTTCCTCGCCCCCCTGGGCCTGCCCGTCATCACCCCGCTCGTGGCCTTAGGTGAGAGGTCCTTTCCCCGCAGGATCCGGCTTCCGAAACGCGCGCCAAAGATGGTGGCTCTGACTAGGCTGACTAAGCGCTGAGCGGCAGAATTCAGTACAGATTTCACACTTTTTTGTTTCATTTGTTATATTTATCATTTGAGCAGGGTCCAAAATAAACACACTGTTGTGGAAAATACAACATTTAAACTTAAAAAGGGAAAGAGGTCAGTAAACCGCAAAAGTTTAAGACATGTTTTTTAGCAAAGTAATACAAAAGCCGAGCTGTCCTTTCTGGCAGGTAATAAAAGCAATTCATAAAAGTACATTTAGACCCTGCATTTTAGGTGTTTGATACTTAATACTGTTCAACGCGCTTCTATTTCCTAATGTTACCCTTTACTGTACTTTTTATCCATAGCTTACCTAACCTTACCTCACCTTTCCTTAACTTACCTTACTTTCATCTCCCTTACATTGCCCAGCCCTTTAACCATACTTTTCCTTACCCCACCTACCATACATGATCCTACCTTAAAACCATACCATACTACAACCACACCTTTCAAGTTGACCTCCCCTTTAACCTTTCCCCCTGCAGGCGAGCTGAGGAACCACAGTGTGCTCTATGCCCTCCGTACGGTGCTGTACATCTCGTTGGGCTTCTACTCCCAGTACTGGCTGCTGCTTCACGTCTCCGGCTTCCAGTCTCCCTCCAGTGCCCTGCTGTGCATGATGGTGTGCAGGGCCATGTTCTCCCTGCCCTACATCCACGTCAACGTATTCCAGGTGAGCGTGTGCCAATAGTATACATGGAAACACCACAGAATACATTGTATACCTTTCTTGTTGTAGAAGAGACTCCTGCATAATTAGTTGTGCTAAGATTGTGGGAGACATTTTAGGGCAGGGTTGTTGTTTTTTCCAGCCCACAGTTCTAGCACCAAGGGATTCCTTTCCATTTGATTAAACAGGGTAGCATTCCCTGGGTTCATGAAGTCATGCAGAAATATGTGATACTTGTGAGGTTGCGTCTTGTTAACTTTGGAAGAAAAATAGGATTTCAATACGGCTCTGTGTCCTCTATGATCGCACAGGGACGCCTGAAGAGTGCCTTTGTTCTTGGTCTGTAAGGCGGTCTCAATAGAACAGATTAATTTATGGTTTTCCCGGAGAACTTTCCCAGATTCTGACTTTCTCCTGCAGCTCATTATGCATTGTGTTTTTTGATCACATGTTTGAAGGTGGATTGGTTTTCTGGGAGTTATCAGGTGGTTTTGATGTCAGAGGATAATCGAGGGAAATCCTTGCTCTATATGCTGCTAATGTTTGATGTCCAAGAACAGAAGAGAGATCTAAAATGAGCACATTCTCCTCAGGTTTTCGGTCTATTGTCTAACTTTTCACCTCCAGTGAACTCACTATGTTTTTAATTTCGCAACTTGTCCAAACTTGCGTGACACATACAAATGGGTTGTGCTACGATTTCATTGTTCTCACCTCTATCGCTTCGATGAAATTATCTGCTAAATAACTCAATGTAAAGAATATAAATGGTCTAACACCTGAGATTCACATTCAAGCATAAAACACACAATACATCCATGCACACATACACATCAGGAGGGGGTTGACCCACAGTGTCTTGACAGTGTTCTTACCGTCCCTTCCAGCACATTGGCCTTCCCATGTTCTCGGCCAAGCAGCGGCCCAAGAGGATATACCAGATGACCCACGGGGTTCTGAATCTGCCACGCAACCCTCTGCTGGACTTTGTCTTCGGACACTCGCTCATCAGCTGCCATGTGGAGCACCACCTCTTCCCCTTCCTGTCGGATCACATGTGTCTCAAGGTACAAAGGCTGGATTTTACCCCGTAGCTGATATGAGTTAGCATTTCTACCATGTCACCTCCCGGACAGCTATAGTATGCCGCTACGTTGTGTGATGCATTTCATATTCAACATCGCTCATAATAACGTGCATACACAACGACGGTACTTGAAAAAGTATCATGAGTTGGCGTGGGTCGTAACCGTGGGGATAACCTCTCTTTCCTAAAACTCTCAGCCCTAAACACAGCCTCTCTTGGGATTTGAGGTATCTTGTTTAATCAGAATTTAAAAAGTGAGTCGCTTTCTAAAATAAATGACTCCCATGTCACCCGGGCTCCGTAGTATGTCGCTTAAAAACTGTACCGAACATTTGAATCCCCCATTGACCTCGAACTCCCCTCTTCCCAGATCAAGCCCATCGTGTCGTCCTATCTGAAGGCAAAGAAGCTCCCGTACCAGGAAGACCGCTACCTCTCCCGCCTGCGCATCATCTTCGACAGATACCAGGAACTCATGGTCTTTGCTCCGCCCATCACCCAGCTGGTCGGATTTCAGTGACAGGGGGAGGGAACGTTGAAGAGCTCTCTCTAGGAGTTTATGGTCTACCTTGCCTACTTGCCTTTCCTACTTGTCCGCTCCTTTAAAGTGTGCTGCTGCTGAAGCTGAAATGGACAAGCATTCACGCTGCTCAGCTTCCGTGAACACGACACAATGCACAGTTTATATCGGGAGCACAGCAAATATATATTCATATTAATATAATTGCCTTAATAAATAATGATATCTGAAACATTATTTAGTTCAATGTTTAACGTAGCAATATTCCATTCAGATTCATCACTAGTGTGAAACATTAACATTAACATTGACTTATGTTATGTGTCCATACTGAAAAACCTAAAAACCCCAAAAGTAAAATAAAGTGAAACAATGACTTTGAGTTTGTGAAGGGCTGGAGGATTTTAAAAGGCCTGGATTGACTTATATTTCCTTTGAGACATTTGTTGTAATAGCGTCGGTGCAATGTTTTGTCACTGAACGTGAGCTTCAAAGACCATCCTTACGAACAGCAGGATCCACAAACAACCTACCTTTGGGAGTTACTACAAATCAATATTGTTTCCTTAAATCACACATTATTAAAACAAGTTATTTTATTTGAACTCTTGACTTATATTATCATTGTCACGGGTCACTGTGTAAAGCTAAAGCCTATGGAAAATCATTGGCTGAAGCAATACAAAGACGAAACAGCTCTTAAAGTGAGCTTAACAGAAGAGTGTAAATATTGCACAAGTCGTAGTGTTTGAGGGAGAGGGAGAGCAAATATATTGTACAATGTGGTGCAATGCATAGGTTGTGAAACCCAAACCTACACATAAAGACCAACATTTAAAGGTGACATATTATACCACCAGGTGTGAGTGTGATTAGCTGTTACAAGCCGTTTTGAAAATCGGCCTCTTCTGACATCAGAAGTGGGCGTGTCCACCTAGATGTGTGCTGGATAGATCAGTCTACCAGCTTACTGGATAGATCAGTCCACCAGCCTACCCAGTGGACTGTAGCAAACGTTGCTCATCTATCCAGCATACATCTAGGTGGACACGTCCACTTGTCAGAAGAGGCAGATTTTCAAAACGCTTGTAGCCTTACTCACACCTGGTGGTATAATATGTCACCTTTAATATCTTATTTCCCTATTTAGATGCTAATATACTATGTTTTGTCTATGTTTTTGTTGTATTTTTTGTTTCCATATTGTGCTAAGATCAATGGTTCGGAGTGCATGACGACGCTAGCATTGTGTTGTGCAAACAGTTTCCAGTTGGTCAAAGTTATAAATAATTGTTTTGCGCGTCAGGTTTTTGTCACGGCCACCAGGTGGCAGCATTGTCTTTAATGGAGATAGCACTTTGCAGAAGTGCTGTCTCATGTCAGTCAATGTTTGCCTTTCGCTTCATAATGTTTAAGGTACATCTCAATAACAGTCGCTCTTTGTTACGCTTGGTCTTAATCATAGGACGAATTGATCTGTCAGCTGACAGATAACACCGGCAACTCGATCAACTCAATCACCTCAACGAGATCGATTACTGATGGTGTATCGGACCGTTAAAGTTCGCGGCTTTAATAAAACCTTCCGAGAAACTTGACAAGGCATAAAACGCATAATCATAGAGCAGTCCTCGACAGGCAGGAATGTTATAATGAGTACCCACTCCACGTCGTAGGCCTATTCAACGCGGAAGCAGATCTAGTGGCTTGTGTCTGATCTGTTCTCACCGTTATGTATCCGTGTGTGTTTTGAGAGGCTGTTCGGTTTCGATCCGAGGTCTGTACATGTTCTACCAGGTCGAGGTGTGGCTTACTGCGAGTCTCATTGTGATACAGGAACTAAAAAGGTGGGCTAGACCGCTGCTCACTCAGTGGCTGGGCCGGTTAGTTTCAGTGTCAGACGAGGAGAGGGAGGTTGTCTCAAGGGAGGGAGTGGAGAGAGAGAGAGAGAGAGAGAGAGAGAGAGAAAAGAAAGAAACAAGGAAAATAAATACAGTCATGGCAGATACTGCACCCAAAGTGGCGGTCCTCGACCTAAAGGAACCTCAACTTTGCGCTGCATGTTCTGGGGCCACGGAGCCCGACGCGCCCCCGTGCCCCTTGTGCAGTGATGGTCGGGGAGAGGGGGGTAAAGGCGGCAAGACGGAACCAGCACCCGCCCTGAAGGTGAACGGAACGGTGAGCGAAACCCCGGTGATCGAAACCCCAATGATCAAGAGCAAAGGGGAGGACAGTCCGGACTCGAAGGCAATCGAGGAGACCAAGATACAGGAAGACCTTCTGGAACCGGAGGACCCCGAAAAGCAAAACGAGGAACAGAGTGACGAGAAGTCACAGACCGGTGATAAACCCAAAGAAGAAGATGCTGAAGGAGAAATTAAACAGGGAGAAAAGGAAGAAGAACTGGCCAAAGAGGAGCCCATCGGCCCGGATGATGTGGTGTGTGACTCGTGCATCGACAGCCCTCGGCGGGCCATGAAGTCCTGTCTCACCTGCCTGGTGTCCTACTGCGAGGCCCACCTCAGACCGCACCTGGAGAACCAGAAGTTCCACAACCACCGTCTCGTGGAGCCCCTGCGGGACATCGAGAGACGGACGTGCGAGGGCCACAAGTGGCCCCTGGATCTGTTCTGCCTGGCCGACAGCTGCTGCGTGTGCAGGGACTGTTTCCTCGAGGAGCACAAGGGCCACAAGTCCCTGCCCGTCAGAGATGCCCGCAGACAAATCGAGGCAGGTTAACTATTTTTTGTGCTGGTTTGCGTTAACTTTTAGTCACTTCTTTTTTCTCTTTAACCAACGGCCACACAGCAAGGGAATACCCTGTGCTTGGAGCGTCAACTGCATACTTGCACTGTCACTATATGAGATCCACACCATTGTTTATTATTAACAATGGTGTGTTTAACATTATATCTAGGCCTGTCAGGTTTAATTTTTGACAAGGAGTGGGATCAATGGAACCATGAAAGAAAATACTGTACTTCCTGCTGTGAGATGTGACTCTAGTTTTGTAGGCTATTAAGATGTGTCTGGTCTCTAGGCATAACGAGATAATAATAGTTGAGTATAATGACTTTATGAGAATAGAGTCCATTATATGATCTCCATCAGAAACAGCCTACATGGATGAAGGGGTTTAGTTTTGCATGAGTGGTAGGCTTACTACGTGTAGTGAATCACTTAATTAGACCTTCTTTTGAGTGAGTCAGAAAATAGCAAACTAAATGCCTTGGTCATGTGTCCTGGAAACTCCATCCACGTGTCTAAGTCTGCTTGGGGCTCAAGGAGAGCTCAAGTCCCAGCAGAAACATAATTTGTCTTTCTTTTCTGACGGCCACTGACCTCTAGGTTCAAGTATTCTTGACTGGTGATGAGATCAGAGCAGGCATTTGTTTTTAACCCACACAGCTGCTTTGCATACTGAGCTGTCGCAGGTCTTATTGAGATGCTTCTCCATTTGTTTACCAAATTATGTTTTAATATTCATGCATTCATTTCCATCATAGTCATGTTTGTGGTTAAGACGCCCTTATCTCGGGTGGCAAGTTCACTATTCTCTCGCCCTGTTTTGTTTTCGAGAAGAAAAGTATGTCAATGTTCTTCTCGTATGTTTTCTGTGGTTTCCGTTTCCCTGGAAACAGTGTGGTATACAGTTTCACGTTAATTCTCTATCTTTTGGATCCAGTTGAAAACTACTACTAAGTTTGAATGTTCTGGTAACCAAAAGGTTGTGTTACCTCAGTTTCTCCAACAGTAAGGTTGACATTACATAACCACCAAGGCAGTGTTTAAAGCACGCTGATCTAGATGTTTACTCTGTCAATATAGTCCCTCAGAACCTAGCGTTTTATTTACCATTACATCTAATCTACCCCGGCCGCCACAGCTGTACCAAATGTGACTTCAAGCCAAGCAGACGTAAACCAAACGCAGAGAAACGTTGTTTTCAGGTGTCCCAGAATGCAAGCTGTTGCAAAGATACCGCGCTGTTGATCATGATAGCACTTGGTCCTGTCTGATAGTTGGTCTCTTGATCCTCATCGTAGATGACAGCATGCTAGACAGCATTAACATAGCATGATGTTCTGTATGCAAATGCAAGCTCACAAACTGGTTGAGCTGCATTGTTTGCACAAGAAAAGAGGAAAGAAATGGTCTTTAGCCTGTTGAAATGTGATCACTCGATCTCTCCCCAACTGGTGGGAGGGAAGAATGAATCACAGGTGAACAAGGTTTTGTTCAAAAACAACTTATACAGCTAGAGCTTATCAAGGATCCAATGCTGTTCACTGCAATGGAATTCCTTTGGGTTGTACAGGCAAGAATTCTACCTAACCAGCCGGAGGTTGTAAAAGAGGTGCCCGGGCCTGTCTGAGGTATTCAGACTGGACTTTGAAGGCCAACCTGCTGTCTCAAAGCAACGCTTGATGTCAATTTCCTACATATTGCATTTTTTCTTCCATTTTTCAAATAAAGAAGAAGTCTGTTGAAATAAGTTAACCGCGTTAACCCTAACCACGAGAAAAAAATATTTTTTTAATGATTTGCATTCCTGTGCGTGTGTATCTCCAGGGCGAACTGAGGGAGAAGCAGGTTGAGATGGTGAAGACTGTCACGGCGGCAGAGAACGCCATCAACAAGCTCCAGATCAACGCAGTCACCATCGAGGTAACTCACAGAGAAACACTCTCCCTTGAACTTTGTCCCGTCAAACATGAGTGGTGCCATGTGTGTGTGTCTGTGTGTGTGTGTGTGTGTGTGTGTAACATGCTGTGGTCACAGGAATGTGAACAAACACATAGATTTGTAAAGAAGACCCACCACTTGTCATTTCTGCCATTCTTAACCCCCTACCTCCCCACCTCCCCAATGCCTCAAGGAATCTGACCCGCCCATTACCTGACCTGGTTACGTCAATCACCACCTGGTGGTGATGACAATGACGATGACAATGAGTCAACAAGGCTTTATTTGTAGCACAGTTGAATGGAATGGCCCACGTCCAAAGCCAAGGCTTTGTACATCCACCTCACCTCTATTCCCGGCGTTCCCATTTCCCATCTCATGACGGAACGCCGTTGGCTCCAAGTGAGCGTCATTGGAGAGAGGGCGGGGCTTCTGAGGGAGTGATGTCAATAGATACTGCTTGGTCAAATTCTTCTTCAAAGTACTTCATATATATATATATATATATATATGAAGTACTTTGAAGAAGAATTTATATATATATATGTATATATATATACATATATATATATATATATATATCCTCCATGCCATTGTTGTCGTTGTTCTTGCCATGTCCTCATTCTTTCTTCTGTGATTATTAACTACTGTATACGGATATTGCATTGCAGTCAATCCAGTTTATTCAGGATCCTCTCTCAGTCTTGCATCCACCAAAACATGATGATCACACAAAGTGAATTAAAAAGGTGTGTGTGTGTGTGTGTGTGTTGCTGGCTCTCAGAACTCAGTGACGGAGGTACGGGAGGTGATAGAGAGCCAGTTTGCGGCGCTGCAGGCGGTGGTGGAGCGGGTGAAGAAGGAGGTGATGGAGGTCCTGGAGAGCGAGGAGAAGCAGTCTCTGAAGCAGGCCGAGGGCATTCGGGCCCACCTGGAGCAGAGGTGTGCTGAGCTGAAGAAGACCCAGGGCCAGGTGGAGAAGATCTCCAAGAACAAAAACGACGTGGACTTCCTACAGGTAATGTGGGACCAAGTATTATGATCCGTCTGGGGAGCATCTGTTATATATCAGGGGGAGCTGGCACAGAGCCTGGACCAGAAACCATAGACAGACGGGGTAACGCCTTGTTCCTGTTTTTTTACAGAGGTATTCTATCCAAGAGAAACTCATTTGTGCGACAGTATGAAACTTTCAGAATTTCTATACAGTGTTGATTTGAATCCTATTGTTACAGTTGACTACCGCTGGACCATTTGGTGTTGGCCAATCACGCGCTTACAGATCCCCATCTCTTAGCACCATGACACAAACAAATAGAAGCGAAAGCAACAGCCCTTTCACCCAGTTTTGAGCTCAACTGCCACCAGACTGTAGATATTCATCTAAAGCCGTATTTGTGAGACTATTACAAAAGTGTCACAAATGTCATGTCTGGAAGCCAATTGATAGCAAAATGGACATATTATACAACAAAGTGATATATGACTAAAAGTAATATTAATAATGAATTGTTTCTTTCATTGCAGGAGTATTCAGAGTGGAAGAAGGAGACGCTGGATATTTCTCTGCCCGGGGTCTACATCGGTCTGATGGATCGGTTACATTCGTTTAGCCGCCAGATTAAGGACTCCACGAGGGAGATAAGCGAGAAGCTCACGTCTTCATACATGAATAAGATCAAAGAGACGTGCAAAAATGGTAAGTCTTATTATAGTGCTACCGCGCCACTGACTAACCCTATGCACATTGGAAAACTTTGAAGAGTAATTAAGAGTGTATTTCCCCTCACATGAACAGGAGCTAGGCTACTGTAACTATGCAAGTCAATGGAAGCGGCTAACAGAAAGAAAATGCTAACCCTGCAAACTCCCCTTCTGGATGCTCATAGATGAATTTGGACTGAAATTATATTCTCTCTCCGTATCCCTTTAAATTCTGAAACACATTTTCCCCCATTCAGCAATTTAAATAAAAAAGCAACTTAAAATCAAGGCTGGCCAAAATAATGTGTCAGGTACAGTGCAGGATAACGACCCCCAGTCAAAAGCTTCCAAAAGCACCAGCATTACATCACCATGCACAAATATGTTTCATTTGAAATAAACACAAAGCATGAAATAATCTGCCCCAGCGATGAAGGAAAACAAGCATTGAATGTGCACAAGCATACCGTGTTGGTGTGTTCAGACTTGTCTGGTGGAGAGTGGAGGAATTTCAGCTGATGAGTGAGGGCTTGTCTGTGGAACACTGTTGTTTGTCTTAATGTGGTCACTTGAGCGATACCCACACCTGTGTGTGCACACCTGTGTCACGTTGTTGGTGTGTCACACAAAAACATCACCTTTTAATCCCATGTCAACCAAGTGAAGGTGAAGGACACAAACATTTTTTTTTTTTTAATAACCTTCCTTCCCCTTCCCCCCCCTCCAGACAAGATGGGAATAAAGACCACGGTTCATGAAATCATCGCATCAAAACAGAACATTGGCATCCCGGATCCAAAGACGCGAGATGACTTCCTTAAGTGTAAGTATTCGACTCAAAATCTCCAATTTGTTGTAGTAGCAGTAAAGTACAACAATCATCAGAAAGTATCCCACTTTCATTGACCGTCTATCTCATATTGACACACATTATCCTGTCCTTCTAGACGCCAGTCATGTGACTTTGGACGGCGACACCGCCCACAAGTTCCTACGCCTGACCGAGGAGAACCGCAAAGTGACCAACACGACGCCCTGGCAGCACCCGTACCCGGAGCTGCCCGAGCGCTTCGAGAACTGGCGCCAGGTGCTGGCCGTCGAGAGCTTCTACCTGGGCCGCAAGTACTTCGAGGTGGACGCGAGCGGCGACGGCACACACGTGGGCCTCACCTACAAGAGCATCGACCGCAAGGGCCAGGAGAGCAACAGCTGCATCACGGGGAACAACTTCTCCTGGTGCCTTCAGTGGAACGGCCGCACCTACTCGGCGTGGCACAGCGACGTGGAGACCCCGCTGGGCTTGGACAGGTTCACGCGCATCGGCGTCTACCTGGACTACAGCCAGGGGCTGCTGGCGTTTTACGGCGTGTCCGACGCCATGACCCTCATCCACGAGTACCGGGCGGAGTTCCTGGAGCCGCTGTATCCGGCCTTCTGGCTGCCCAAGAAGGAGAACGTCGTGGTCCTGGTTCCACCCGGGGAGGCACTGCCACTCAAAAGTCCTTCCCCTCAAGCCTCCCCCACAAACAGTATTGTTGGATCCAAGGCCAGCGACAATAGCGATTAAGTGTCTGTTGCTCCTTTGTGCAATGTGAACAGGCTTTAAGACGCGGTGGGTTCTGTATGTTGTTGTTGTATGCTTACAATAGGCTTTGTAAACTTCTGGTATCATTTGGGGAAGTGTTTTTGACTGATGTGCTGAGTCAAGCTTTAATAAAAAGGCATGTTGCTAATGTGTACTTTTGAATTGAAAACATGACTCTCCTCTCAAGTTCTCATGTTTTAGCTTTTAAAAACATTTAGGAATACGGTTACTCCTTTTGCACCACTGTGACTTAAGTTTGTTATTGGTAATTATTCTACTTCGTTTAAGAATGCTTGATTCTGATTGGCTGGGAGGAGGGCATTAACCCGGCAGGTTGCCCGCTGACTGGGCACAGCGTCATCAAATAGTAGATCAATACGTCGCTTGTATTTTTTTTCTATCACAGAAATTTAAAACATGAGGTCCATTGTAAAAATAAACCTTTAAAAAAGTTTCTAAAATGTGTCGGAAATCTATCGGAGGGTCAGTCGATACATAGTTTCGCAAGCGAGATACAATGTAGCAACTACGTTATTAAACTAGTGATCAGATGCAGCCTTGTGTGGTTGCTATAGAAACTAATAAGTTACAGCTGAGCTAAAGGTAGTTCTAAAGGGGACTACTTTTTGAGGGAGATGAACTCAAACAGAGTATACATTTAATAAGCATGCAATACGAATAAGAAAAAGCTGAATTATTAATGTATTTGAATTGTTTTATTATGTTAGCAAGCAAGAAGTAGAATAAACGGATAATCACCTCAAGGCAGGGCAATAAACAGTTTGATATGCCCTGCCTCTCGGTGATTATCCCTTACATAAAAGATGGCCATAAAACTGTTCCATTACCCGTTGACTGATCGCAGCAAACAAGGATATTCACCGCTTCAAAATTCTTGAATTTCTTGAATGTTATGCCAAAACATGGTTTGCGATTTGCTTCAGCAGTCTTAACCAAAGAAAACCCCTTGCACTCTTGTTTACTTGATTCTTCTCCAAGTTTCCCTGGTGATCTCTGGTTTCTGGTTTCCCAACACAATATCCTAACTATCCTAATGACTGGCCTCAGTGAATTGCTCCATTCAACTGAGCAACGTATGGCTGAGTCAATACCAGGGCCTGTCTCATAGATAACACTATTGTTCCTTCTCAGCATGTAGAATTGCAAGTGCTTTATAAATAGTCTGTCTGAGCTTGTGCGCGTAGCTTCCTCTGCACAACTGAAGGAAACGCAGTCTTGCCAATTTACAGTGTTCCAAAAAAAAAAGTATGGAAAGCCTGTGGACTCCCTTCTAGTGACTGAATGCATGTCTCCGCAGCAGTGTGTGACGGGTTTCCCCCTATTTTAAACCAATAAATGGGTTTGAATGAATGATTCAATTCAATTCAATCATATTTTGCCAAACTGGGAGGTGGACAATGTGTAGAATTGTCTATGATTAACAATGACAAACAAAAACCGTTGTGTAAAGAGTTGACAGCTTTGCAATGAAACAGATGGAAGGAAGTATGCCTCAAATAAATAAAGTCTGCATATGAAACCGCCCATGTTGGGCTGAAGTTCAGATACCATTGAACTATAAGGACACCTTCTGGCAAAGTGGGAGAATGCAGTGAGGAGTCTCAAAGCCACGTCAAAATGTGCAAATTAGTTTAGAAATAGTTATCACTGATTCGTTGATTCATTTCCTGTCTAGCATGGGGCAGCTCACAATTTTTCTTACTTTCTTTCCTACAAGCTGAGGAAGGAACTAGACTAAACCTCAGAGCCATAAATAATTAACAGTAAGAGTTGCCTTAAAAAACCACTGCAGTCAGATCTCAGACAGCTATAAACATTTGACAGAAAACACATGGGCCATATGTACATTAAATCATTACACTTTTATTGCTCTGAAAGGTGGTGACAGAAACAAGAGGTTTCATCTGGTTATTAGACATCAGGCCTGCTCTCTCATTCAGAGGTTAGAATCAGGCCATCTCATTAACACTCCCAGATCCCATAACTGCACAGTCACACACACACACAAGATGGAAGCTCGAGAAGTACAGGCCTTCTCTTCAAACAACATCCAAAAACAAACTTTGTTCCAACATTGAAGCAATGAGATAAACTTTTCATGAAAATTAATCTTGGACAGTGCACCTTTGAGATTTGCTTTTGACCAGCAATTCAGAAAAAAATAATATTTTGCAGGAAATTTGTAGGAGATATCCTACAAAAGAATTAGACCATTTGCCAGTTTTTGGACGCGGCGCTATCCTTCCTTCAAAGACACAAGCTCCCGTTGTATCCTCCTGGCAGCGTTGAGGACTTCCAAAATGTTGGAATGGTCCTAAATTTTTGTCATGAAACAGCAACATTTCAAAGTGCTTAAGAAAGTGCATTTGGAGCATATTTTTCCATGTAGCTCTCAGTCTCTGCCCCCACCGCACCCCCATGATGAACCACACCTGACCCTTCCCCCTTAATCACAGGCGTGTTATCAACAACGAGCCAGGGCCCGGTTTCCCGAAACCTTCTTAAAGCCTTCTTAACGCTACGTCATTCGTAACCTCTACTTTAAGTTCTACCATAACATCACGTGTGTTTCCCGAAACGTTCTTTGCTACGAATCTCTTTCGTAGCCTACGTCGTACCTGCTAAAATAAACAATGACTGAGGAAGCGAGTCCAGTGACGAGTCCATGGGTTGAATTTGTTATTACCCAGTGTGCTTTGTGGAATGGTCTCAATGTTTTATTGTTTTATTTCATGTGAATAGCCTAGGCCTACTAGTTTACTAGGCCTTTTTTGCAGATGTTCGTCACACAATGTCATTGATGTGAAATATTAATAACTGACTAACTTAAAATAAATAACGAACAGTCCCTTAATTCACCTGTTCCCCTGGTCCCAGGACATAGACCCCACCCAGGGTGAAAACTTCTCCTAAAATATTCCCCATGAAGCCGTTCCTGAAGAGTCGCAGCCCATTCGTCCACACCCCAACCCGGAGAAACCCCAGCAGACCCATGCTCTGCTCCCGGGGTCCATAGAACCGCCGCTGGAAGCAGAACACACAAGGGGCTGACTGTTGATGCGAATCCTCCTCATAGGCTTAGAAAATCCGTAGAGACATTAACTACTTGGTAACTACTACTGCATGTGACTGTGGAAAATGGAACATAACCCGCCCTTGTAACTGAAATTTTAAGTTTGGGATAGACTGTGAAAATCAGCATACCTTTGCATCCAAAAATATGTCCCCATTGAAGAAAGGTTTGAAGTTGAGGATCTCTGTGCCAACGTCCTCTTTCACAACCGCGTAGAGGGGGACCCCTAGCTGGTCCAGCTGGGGTTTCAGAGAGGACAGCTCTGCAGCCTCCTGGACATTTTATATTGAGTAAAACACTGGGCGTCATGCACCCAGAATGTGACTGGGCACAAAGCATTGTGATCGCCATGCTTGAAATCTGGCTTTTAAAAATACATTTACAGACAGACTTTTTGTAATGCATATGGTGTATGCCATAGCTCATCATCAATAGCCCATGTGAGTGACTGATTGTTTACCAGGCAAGGGTTCTACATCGGAACAACCATCGCCATTTTAGGAGCATAGGAATCTTAGTTACCATGACGTTTATAATGAAAATGAAAGTAATTAATCGTGAAATGCTTTGTCGTTATGCGGTGACACATTGTTGTAGTTGAAAGTGCCACAGCGTCAGGCGAGGCAGGTGCAAAATGAACTTTTCATTAGCCTAGGTACAATATATTTACAGTTGTGTAGGATTTTACAGTACCATTGCCCTTCTTCCATTTTCATGTACAAAGTTAAAAGTAGAAAATCACATCATGAGGCAAAACCGTGCATAATAAACACAAAAGGCGATATGATGCACTGATTTAGTAAACCTTTATTTCAAACCCATGCATAGGCCTTTCAAAATAACAGTATAATTCTATATTTGCTAAGTGATATGTTATATATTAAGGATACCAAACAGAGACTGTGTTGTGGGAGAATTAGTTTGCATCTTTTTCTTCTTCCTGCAAAAAGAACAACAGAAAAAAATATATTGTTTATCATTAAATGATTAAGACATCCAAGGAAAGCATTGGGGGCATAGCTTCTCACTCATGATCACACACAATGACATGGATTTCAAAATATTACACAACATGCGTTTACATTTTCCCTGTCGCTAGGCCTTCTACCTTCTCAGGCGCTTGCTCCTTGCTCACAAAATTGCTTTCAGACCCGCCTTGAGATATCACTTCCCCCTTATCCGACGGCGCTGCCCCCTCCTCGGGTGCATCGCTCTGAACCGGAGCCGCTGTGTCGGCTGGCCTGTCTGCCTCCTCCTGGGTTGACCATCAACACACAGGGTTTGGTTAAACCTTCATCCAGGGCCTCCTGTTGAGTGGCTCTGCTGCCTGACCCTGTCCATGTCTGCCTCCGATTCTCCATCGCTGCTACCGTCGTGTAATCCTCAAGACTCACGTTGCTACTTCCTCTGGACTGACTCCACTGGACTCTTTTGTGTGTGTGTGTGTGTGTGTGTGTGTGTGTGTGTGTGTGTGTGTGTGTGTGTGTGTGATAAATTAGGGGTTGAGGGGGCATCATAAATATATGGCATCTTAAGCCGTTTGAGACTGTCAATGTGATTAAAATGTGATTAAAATACAAATACAGCATGAATGAGTGCATTTCGTAAAATTGCCAGAACAACCTCGTCTTGATCCCGCTTATCGGAGGGAAAAGAAGAAGGAGGCGTGTGTGTCTCCTGTTCCTCCTTCTCCTCTGGCAGCGGACCGTCCCCCCGACCGGAGACGGAGCCCGTTTCCACAGCCTCGGCTGGGGCTGTGGGTCCATCTGGACCTCCTTCTGTCTGGTGTCACCGGTCAGTAGGAGTGAAAGCAGTGGATTAGGTCATGGAGATGGTAGCTGGCCATTGTATTTCTATGCTCTTTCCCTCTTCTGCTCGTGTCCACTAGGATTGGCTGTCTACCTTCTGTTCTCTAGCTCTGCTCCTGTCCCTGTCCCGACAGAACCTTCTCTGCCTGCATGGTTGGGAGGTCCAAGGTTTGACATCCTAACCACATCTGTGGGCTGCCAAGTCCCAATGTCCTGGACCAACTCAGCTGACGCCGAACCTCTTCTCCTTATCTTATTACAAACAT
This sequence comes from Micromesistius poutassou, assembly GCF_964030765.1. Classification (NCBI taxonomy): domain Eukaryota; kingdom Metazoa; phylum Chordata; class Actinopteri; order Gadiformes; family Gadidae; genus Micromesistius; species Micromesistius poutassou. Next base: position 3,325,885 of record NC_140291.1, on the reverse strand, counting down.
TAACGTCTGAAATTGTATCAAACCTGTCTGCAGTTTGTTGCATCTGACCTCCCTGCCAGTCTGCTCTTCTCTCTTCCTGTTTATTTCCCTGAGTGTTCTCCTCGTCAGTGAAAGAGGCCGACCAGCGTGGGCTCAGAGAGGCTATCTGTCAGCAGGTCACCTTTTCTCCATCCTGAGGGTCAAGGGGAGAGGGGCTTTGTGTCTTTGTCTCTCGCTGTTGTTCTTCTTCTTCTTCCTTTTGATCAGAGGTCAGATTATCTTGGCTACCGGAGGGTCCTAAGGGTTCAGTGGACTCTGGTTCTGTATGTTCGGATCCATTTGCCACCTGGTGACAAACCAGGGTGTGATTCACAACACAAAGTGAGTGCATTTTCAAAGTGAATTTCAACCAATTTCATCCGGAAGCTTACAGTAGATTACAGTAGAGTCATCTTTGACATCTTTCACTTTGTGACTCATTTTCCTCGATAGGACCTTCAATACAATCCGAGGCCTGTCGAACTATTGACGACAACAAGCCAGATTTACCTCTGCCTCATCCTGGCGCCCCGCCGTGTCCCCGTCTCCCTGTGGTTCCCCGGGCCTCGAGGTCACCTCAGGGGCTTCTTCCGTCACTTCCCGTGACTCCTCCTTAGCTGGGGAGCCCGGGACCTCTGCCGGAGAAGAGGCGACCCCTCCCTCTGATTCTCCCACCGCGGGGTCTCCCACCGCAGGGTCTCCCACCGGTACGTCGTCTGTCCCCCTCACCTGACACAGGACACCGCAACCACCACCACCACCACCAACCAGGTCATAGGCAGTTCATTCACACGCCGTGCCAGAAAACGCCACTGCAACGGGCAAGGTATGCATGAGCCACAGATGCCCACCATAATGAGAGAGACTGAGAGACTGCACGGACAAAAGGCTCTACACTGGCTATAGTTTGTGTATTCATGTATCTCGATAAGTGAGTTATGAGTGACCTTATAACTCAGAATATGACTGTGGTGTAGCAGGGAGACAAGTCAAGTCAAGACTTTCATAACTGCAGGGAATGTCTATCTAATCAGCCTCACCCGGAGAAACATTGAAAACAAACAGAGACACACACACACACACACACACACACACACACACACACACACACACACACACACACACACACACACACACACACACACGACACGGCAGCTACACCCAGAAACAAGAAAGAATCCCCGACAAGAGCTGTGTATCGAGTAACATGCATCACCCTGCGGCACGACTCATCAAGCACCGCAACTCAAACAAAAGCGCCGATGCTAAAGGGCGAACACACCCACCACCACCACCAGAAAAAGCTCGTCAGAAAGTTCACCTCCTTCTCAGAGTTATCCCCATCAGCTAGGGTGGGTTCTGCTGCCCCCTGCTGGTTCTCTGTTTCAGAGACCAGAGGCTCCTGTGGGTTCTGCCTCTCCTCGACGCGGCGTTCAGCAGGCTCCGTCTGTGAGGTCTGACACCATTCTCACGATGAACAACACACTGGTCTTAGCGTCTGATGGAGAGCAACCGGGGCCTCGCAGGAAGATGTGACCAAGCGTTGCTGTATCGGTGATTATTATTTATTCTCATGTAGCAGGCCTACCTTCTCTGTCCTTGTTTGTAGGTATATGATTGTAATACATTTTTTTAAAGAGAAGCCGCTGTTGTCATGTTTGTCAAAAGGAAAATGTATACAATGTATAATACATATAGATACATATGCTCTAATGTTAAGAGTAGGTAAGACTGTTGGCGGCGATTTTAGCATCTTTTTTTCTTTTTTTTAAATCTTGCCATCTTCTGTTTTATGCTGCTGTTAAATCGGACCTACCACCGCTTTAACAACACATATCAGCTGACTGAACATTCGTTCAGTCAGCGGTTTCTCAATACAGATGCATAAAGTAAAACTCACGTCTTCATCTTCCAAGACCGGGGCAAGCGCTGACGGGTTGGAAGAACTCTTGGGCCTTTTGACGATTGGTGCCGCAGGAGTGCTGCCAGCACTGGCAGGTTCTGATGCCTTAACGATCACACCTCCGTATGAATCACCACAAAGTTGAACACCAGAAATAGCAACCCAACCAATCAAAGGATGTGGTCCTCTTGCATACCTTTTGGGCCTTTCCCAGCGCTTCTTGTATCTCTTCCTCCTCCTTCCTCAACCTCCTCTGGTGCTGCGCCTCCTCTCTGGCTCTGGCCTGCTCCTGTTCTAGCAACGCTTGGTTCTCCTTCCTCTGACATCACACACGTTGAAGTGTCTGTTATCAAGCGAATATTTTCTGTATTTTGTCATCTATTTTTTAAGTTATACCGAAAATAACAGAGAAAGGTAACGCAGACCATTGTGCGCAGTATAACGTAAATATGTTGTGCAATACTGACCCCTACTGGCAATAAAGTAACAGTGCGACTAACCGTGGCCTCGTATTCCTGGTCACTGTTGTATTTATAAATCCAGTGGGCAAGATACTCAATCGGATCCACGGGTCGTCGTTCAGCCACCTCGGCCAGTCCTGCAGCCAGGCATTTACCCAGGTGGCTTTTTAAGTACTCGGAATCCATTTGACTTCCCGAGAAATTAGGCTATTTAAAATGATAGGGTCAAAAATAAGAAGTGCAAAATAAGAGCATCAGCAAAGAAGAGAAAATAGTTGGTGAATTTAATCGTAGCAATCAAATCAGCTACTCCTATTCAACGAACAATACGACTTTGCTTTAAGCAGACCTCCAAAGTTCGCTTAGCGTCGTATTTGTGTGGTGTTACCATGGTAACAGTGTCACGTTTAACCCTCCCCCGGAGGTAGTTCCGCTTGAAATTAAATTCGCATCGCATATTACAATGTTAATACATTGGTAATTGGCTTTTCAAGGGTTTGGAATACTTTTAATGAGGTAATTTGATTGGTCGTTTGGGATGAGATGTGACAGATGCATATCTTCTGAAGCACAAATATTAGACACGCGCTTTCTATGCTGTCACAAACACACACACACACACACATTGCATTTTGACAATGACTTTTTTTTTTTTTTTTTACAGCGGAACTTATAAACAACCATCCTCTAATCATCTCTGGACTCTGGTATATCCAACATGACGGCAGAGCGCTGCTCCTGGCTGGAGAAGACGGAATGCGTTGGGATAAACTTGCCTCGCAGCTGCCACATTTCTTCGAATCGCCCTCCGGAGAGGAAAGAGAATCCCCTAGCCTCTGCAACATATCATCTACCCAGCACCTGACCCTATGGGTTCACGCATATTACAGTTGGACTTACAGTGGTCAACCCGCCACCAACCACAGGGACCCACTGGGGGAGACGCCCACTTGTTAAGACCATGGGGAAAGTCGTGACCTTTTAAGCAATCTTATTCAATTCGATTCAACTTTATTTGTGTAGCCCTTAATCACCGGTACGGTCTCGAAAGGCTTAACAGGCCAAACGTTAATGACACCCCCCTGAGCCTAGCCCCCCAAGAGGGCAAGAAAAAAGTCCCTTTATGAGCAATGAAGTAATCCTGAGGAGGCAGAGTTGGGGATCCCAACCTCCAGGGATGGTCAGGAGTGCAGTGGGTGCCATGATTGACAAACAGAAAAGTCCAGGCATCCAGTCGCAGTCACCGCAACACGCTAGAACAGAGAGAATTAATGAATTAGAAGGGAAAAGTGCATACTGGAAATATAGACTGCTGCTAATATAGTAGCATCGTTTTAGCACCCCTATGTTGCAAATGAAAGGCTGTAGAGGTACGTTGTCAGCTTTGCTTTGAATAGCTTGACAGAGTCCGCGTCCCTGATGCCACGTGGCGGACTATTCCATCTGTTTTTCATTTGATCAACAGCTGTCTCCCCCAATTGGACTGCCTATCAACAGTTCTTTGCAAGATAGTGAGGGGACCCACGATGTGCAGAGATCTGTGTATATAGCCCCGGACACGCTAACAGGAAACAGAGGGGCCCACTGTAGCTACAAGCAGACAAAGACCACGCAAAAAAGGGAGTGACTCCATTCTGCATGGTCTCAGTGGAATATCTTTAGACTAGGAGTTGTTGGGGATCCGACCTGAATGACTTCCACCCAGTAAAGAGCACATGCAGTTCAAGTTGTCCTTCCGCCAAAAGAAGGTTTCTCCAGGAAAAAGGTTCAATCCCTCCCACTCTGCCTCCCCCCCTCTTTCATCCCCCCTGTCCTACACCCCCCCTCCGCTCCATTTTCCCCTCTGAATGGTCTAATCCACTGGTTCACATGAGCTCCCCTCCCCCTGAATGTGCGAGCGTGTGCGTGTGTGTGTGTGTGTGTGCGTGTGCGTGTGCGTGTGCGTGTGCGTTTAAGAAGAGTGCATGTGTTGCGTTTGCCTTAGCAAAGCGTGCACTGGGTCCCAAGACTTTTTCGAGATTACACGCTTGCCTTGATATCCTGTATCTAGTTGGGACTTCCACAACTACCCCTGCCTCACCTAGGTTGCACTTTATTCCTCCTTCAAACCTCCCAGCCTGAGCTTCTGACTTCGTCGTTGCGGACAGAACTTTTCAAGTGCAACAGGCTGCAGGATGAATGGATCAGTGGACTCGTGCGAGAATGGCGACGGATCCTTCATGTTTACGTCCGAGTCGGTGGGTGAGGGACACCCCGGTGAGTACGGGACCCTCCTCGGGGTGGTGTCGCCGCTCTCCCGCGTGAGCTGGGGGGGGGGCCCAACAGAGGAATGCGGGGGGTTTGGTGGTTGAGAACTGCACAACGAGGGGAATGTGAATTGGGATTCTGCTGGGATACTGCTGCTCTGCTCAACAGAGAGGTTCCTAGAATGTGGGCTGTGCAAGAGATGTGTTTTTGGAAAAAAAAAAAAGTGTGATTTCGCATCATAAAGGAGATTATGCATGGGGGGTTTAGGATGCAGCAGAGGAGGGTTTGGGGGCTTAGGTTTAGGTTAGGCTTGCTTACTAAGGCAAGCTACGACCACATAGCTGGGGACGTAGCCCATAGTTGTACTGATGTTGTTATGCTGTAAAGGCTATGTGGAGTGCCACATGTAAACATTGATTGACTGACACCTTTTATAGACCAGCACAAGCACAATTGCCTTGGGGAGCCAGTAAAGTTTAAAGTGGATGCAATCCAGCTTTATGCGTTTGCGTTCACAAACACAGTCATCAGCCACTGGAGATTCCGTGGCTGTGATTGTTCATAATTGATCTGTGAAGCCCCTCCTGGCTGCATGCCATACTCCACATGCAACCACATGCAACACAATTTGCATTGGTCAAACATATGCAAGTAGGCACTGTTAATATAGCTAAACACACACACACGCGCACACACACACACACACACACACACACACATATGCACACACACACACACACACACACACACATATGCACACACACCGCACACACACACACACACACACACACACACACACACACACACACACACCTCAGATAAGACGTTTCAACCAACACACACATGAACGTATGCATACACACAACCATACACACACATGCAGAAATGCAAAGACTCACACAGTTAATAATTCACAGTATTCCATAGTGAAATCATTAGATGGGGGGTGTATGCTACAGCATAAAGATAAAAATAATTTCAACGTGGGTAGTAAAGTCCTCATGTGTGCGTTTTTGATGAACAGATACTGTTTTATAACTTTGGGTCTCACGCACCACATACAAACTATGGTCTGTCCTGCCAACCACTGCGGGCTATTCTTAGGCACTGCTAGTATGAGCCTGGAGTAGTACAGTCAGTTTGGAGTGGAAGCTTGGGAAACGTGATATTTCATAGCTCAGCTCAGATGCTGTCATCGATATGTTCTGTATAAGTGTGGGGTGGGGGTGGGGGGGGGGGGCGGGTGGGAAGTGACCCCTTCTGTTATCTATCTGCACAGTTTGGTCAAACACAGCACCGTGTGAAACACATTTGAACTATTGAGCTGTAATGATATAATCACACAAAAAAATGTCTTGTTTTTGTAGATAAGATATGTGACCAGATCAGTGACGCAGTGTTGGACGCTCACCTGAAGCAGGACCCAGACGCCAAGGTGGCTTGTGGTGAGTGGGGGTGTCCACCAGTAGAGGGCAGCAGAGACAAGGCTCCCGCTATAGCAGAGAACGCTAGGAGACGTTGGATGAATATTTCAATTAATATTAGTTCTTCATACAGTACACGATTCGAAATATTTATTGCATTATCATTTAAAGTATTGCGTTTTACAACACGCATTAAGGACAATGAGTTTTCGTTCTAAATAAAAATGAATCACTTATATGGACTGAAAAGTATTTTTTCTAGTAAATCTCCTAAAGTGCTTAAGACGAAAAACCCAGCAGCATCTCAATGTGAATGGAAAACGGATTTTACACCAAAGTTATAACAATACATGCCTAGTTATAACATGCTTGGCTGGGGCGTCTGTGGGTGAAAACAGAGACGGTGTGTAAGACGGGCATGGTGCTGCTCTGTGGAGAGATCACGTCCCGCGCCAGCGTAGACTACCAGAAGGTGGTGCGAGACACCATCCGACACATCGGATACGACAACTCAGACAAAGGTAACAATACACCAGGGCCACAGACTAGTGTCTGGCGAGCCATGGATTATGTTTGCGTGCGTGCGTGCGTGCGTGCGTGCGTAATTGAATAAAGTTCCAGAATTGAAATTTAAATGTACTTTTTAAATAGATTGTGTCCCCTCAAATGTATTGTATTTATTTATTAGTTGTATTGTCAGCAGCATTTTAATGACGTATTATGTTAAATTGTCTTTTGTTATGAACATAATTACACCTATCAAAATTCTTGTTTTAAATGAACCTTCAGTTGAGTCCACCCATGTGCTCCGTCATTCCAGCGTCTCTAAACGTGTATTTTCTGCCCTCTCAGGCTTCGACTACAAGACGTGCAACGTGCTGGTGGCGTTGGAGCAGCAGTCCCCGGACATCGCTCAGGGTGTGCATGTGGACCGCCTGGAGGATGATATCGGAGCAGGGGACCAGGTACTATTAACCCATACTAGTACAACTTAATACAGCAAACATGGACTGCAGCGGATAGCGGCCATCTAGGACGGACACAGGGAATTGAACCCAGTGACCGTGAATCACCCTAAAAGACACCGCTCACCCATTCATCCCTCGCGCTATCGACTATTTAGGTAGTATCAGGCGCTGTAGTCCAAAGCAGAATAATCACAATGATTGGAATAATGACAATGATTTCTGCCAATGTTTTACTGTAGTCATGGTTGAGCAGGAAAGAGTCAAACAGAGCGAGATTATTTATTTTAACAACCCAAAAGAAATCCCCTCCCTCTCTGCTCCCTTCCTCCGTACATTTATCTGCCACTGTTGATTTACATGATTGACAGGCGAGATGGATTCCCTGAACCCCCAGTAGCGGAAGAGATGCCCTGATTGGTCAGAAAAAGACCCGGGCGCACTCTAAAACCAAAATGATCCGCTGCAGAGGCAGACGCAGGCAACACACAAAAAGTGGATATTCTCACAGTGCACTTCCCCTCACTTACAGCCGATTGGACGGCTGTGCCATTTCTAACGCACGGACACTCAAATGATGGCTCTCCAAGCTTACCGACAGCACCTTTAATGAATCACCGGCAGGGTCTGATGTTCGGCTACGCCACGGACGAGACGGAGGAGTGCATGCCGCTCACCATCGTCCTGGCCCACCGTCTCAATGCCAAGATGGCCGAGCTGAGGCGGAGCGGCGAGGTGCCCTGGCTCCGCCCGGACTCCAAGACGCAGGTAGGCCGGGCGTCTCCTCCTCTGTAGGTTAACAGGTCTATTGTAGGTCTACTGTTAGTTCATATCTTCATTGTTATTTGCCTCCACCTCCTCCGCCTCCACCTCTCGCCCCCCCCCCCTCTCTTCCTCCTCCCGCCAACTCCTCCTCTTATCTCCCTCCTCTTCCGGTCCTCCACCTTCTCATCATCCACCCCTCATCATCATCCTGCATCTCCTCTTTCTCCTATCCCTCCTTCCACTTCACTACTGCCTCCTCCTTCTCCTCCTGCTCCTCCCTCCTCCTCCTCCACCCTCCTCCACCACCTCCTCCTCCACCACCCCCCCACACACACCCTCCTCCACCTCCTCCTCCTCCTCCACCCTCCTCCGCCTCCTCCTCCTCCACCCTCCTCCTCCTCCTCCTCCTCCACCACCTCCTCTACTGCCTCCTCCTCCTCCGCCTCCTCCTCCTCCACCCTCCTCCTCCACCTCCACCACCTCCTCCTCCTCCTCCACCCTCCTCCTCCACCCTCCTCCTCCTCCTCCACCTCCTCCTCCTCCTCCGCCTCCTCCTCCTCCACATCCTCCTCCTCCACCTCCACCACCTCCTCCACCCTCCTCCTCCTCCTCCTCCTCCACCCTCCTCCTCCACCCTCCTCTTCCTCCAACTCCTCCTCCTCAACTCCTCCTCCTCCACCCTCCTCCTCCTCCTCCTCCTCCACCTCCTCCTCCACCTCCACCACCTCCTCCTCCGCCTCCTCCTCCTCCTCTGCCTCCTCCACCCTCCTCCTCCTCCACCTCCTCCTCCTCCACCTCCTCCTCCACCTCCTCCACCTCCTCCTCCTCCTCCACCCTCCTCCTCCACCTCCACCACCTCCTCCTCCTCCTCCACCCTCCTCCTCCTCCTCCTCCTCCTCCTCCTCCACCTCCTCCTCCACCTCCTCCTCCACCTCCACCACCTCCTCCTCCGCCTCCTCCTCCTCCTCTGCCTCCTCCACCCTCCACCTCCACCACCTCCTCCTCCTCCTCCACCCTCCTCCACCTCCTCCTCCACCCTCCTCCACCTCCTCCTCTGCCTCCTCCACCTCCTCCTCCTCCACCTCCTCCTCCACCCTCCTCCACCTCCTCCTACTCCTCCTCCACCTCCTCCTCCACCTCCACCACCTCCTCCTCTGCCTCCTCCACCTCCTCCTCCTCCACCTCCTCCTCCACCCTCCTCCACCTCCACCACCTCCTCTGCCTCCTCCACCCTCCTCCTCCTCCTCCTACACCCTCCTCCTCCACCTCCCGTCCCTCCCCGTGCCCCCCAGGTGACGGTGCACTACGACCAGGAGAACGGCGCGGTGATCCCCAAGCGGGTGCACACGGTGGTGGTGTCGGTGCAGCACGACGACTACATCGAGCTGGAAGAGCAGAAGGCGGTGCTGAAGGAGAAGGTCATCAAGGCCGTGGTCCCCGCCAAGTACCTGGACGAGGACACCATCTACCACCTGCAGCCCAGCGGGCGCTTCGTCATCGGCGGACCGCAGGTACCGAACCCACAGTCATTCTTATAGGTGACACCGGGTCGGATGGTGGACTGATCTGTCCGTCATACAGGGACGTGCACAGGAGTTTTCAGGGGCAGGTGCCGAATTGTTGACGGGGAGGAGGGGTTGGATCGCGGATGAGCGCTATTGCGGGCGCGATTGTTGAAGAACACTCAGAGGGCACTTTTTAATACGAGGCAAAAAGGGCAGGGGCTCAAGCACCCCTAGGGCCCTATGTGTGCACGTGCCTGCCATCATACATCTAGGCGGACACGCCTCGTGATGTCAGAAGAGGCCGATTTTCAAAACGGCTTATAACAACTAATCACATTCACACCTGGTAGCACAATATGTCACCTTTAAGAATAGACGAAGTGAATCATGAGAGTCAAGACTCTCAAGTTTTTCTTCCCGTCTTATCAAATGTACTTTTTCTCCTCAAATCATTCAACAATCTATCAATGTTCACCACAAAAAACTTTTCTTGTTGAATACACCATTTTTTCATTAAAAAAAAAAACACAGAAAAAAACACAATGTTACAATAATGGTCTTGCATTGCGGCGCCACGGTTACACACATAAATAAATGAAGAAGGTGGATCATCTGAAATAACTGCTTCTTCTTCATCAACCGTCATTTTAGTTTAATTTGAGTTTCCAATCCAAACCATGTGCGTGTATGCATGTGTCATCATCCTCACGTCATCCTCTGTCTGTCTGTCTGTCTGTCTGTCTGTCTGTCTGTCTGTCTGTCTGTGTCTGTCTGTCTGTCTCTATGTCTGTCTCCGGTGGGCAGGGGGACGCCGGTGTGACCGGGAGGAAGATCATCGTGGACACGTACGGGGGCTGGGGGGCCCACGGCGGCGGGGCCTTCTCGGGGAAGGACTACACCAAGGTGGACCGGTCAGCGGCCTACGCGGCCCGCTGGGTGGCCAAGTCCCTGGTGAAGGCCAATCTCTGTCGCAGGGTGTTGGTCCAGGTGAGGCTTCACCTTGCAGACCCGTACACCACATCATCCATGTTGCTGGGAAATAGTAGTTCAGACGCAGGATGTGACAAGCGTTTGTCTGCATTCAAGTATTACCAAGTATTATCAAGTATTATCAAGTATTATCAAGAAAGTCCCTCTCTTCTTGAGGCCTACCTGTATAAAAAGACGTCAACTAATTAAAACGGACACTTAAATTATAACAGTAACACTTTAGAATGAGGATGTTAATTCAATAATCAGCATTATTATATATCATTAGCATAGGGGTTAGGATGAGCGTGAGAGTTAGGGTTAGGGTTATATAATGCATAAATGGATACCTTAGCTATGTGAACACCATCATTAAATGATTAACCATTAACCATTAGTTAACTGTGAATTAACATGGTTAATATTTATTACTGCATTAACTAATGTTAATTCATGGTTACTTTAAGTAAGTAAATATGTATTTTAACTAATTATAAATATATATATATATATTATTATTATATATATGTATAGAAAACCCGTTGTAACGTCACGTGAAGACCTTTTGGCTGATGTAAGCCCTCACCTGTGAATGACAGGTAGCGTATGCCATCGGAGTGGCCCATCCCTTGTCCGTGTCGCTGTTCACCTACGGCTCCTCCCAGAGGAATGAGATGCTACTGCTACAGATCGTCAACCAAAACTTTGACCTCCGACCTGGAGTCATCGTGAGGTGAGGCCTACCTTTTAGACAGATGGGGGAGAAGCAGTCGTAGTAATCAAGTCAAGTATTACTATAGCCCCTTAATCACAGTTACAGACAGTCTCAAAGGGCTTTATATGTTGATGACCCCTCCAACCCTAGACCCCAATGAAAACATGAAATGACTGAAGTAACTAAGTTACTTATCAAGGAAGAAACCATGGGAAGGAACACAGAGTGGGCAAAGCAATGGCCATGGTGATGAGGTGCTGGCCAGTGAGCAAGCTGGTAGCCATCAAGCGGGGCGGGGGAGGGGGGGGGGGGGGGGGGTGGGGGCAACCCAGTTAAACAGAGCCAGCATTATGCTCAGATGGGGCAGTCAGTGCTTTAGTAACACTCAAACCACTTAGAGTGCATCAGGCTTTGAGTGAGTCCACTGTGATTAGCTGTAGGAATAACAGAGGATGAGTGAAACATTGATGGAAGGGTGTGGGGGCGGGTTCTTGGATCAACAGAGACCTGGACCTGAAGAGACCTATCTACCAGAGGACCGCCTGCTACGGCCACTTCGGCCGGGAGGGCTTCCCCTGGGAGGTTCCCAAGGAGCTGAAGTACTGAGCACTGTGTGTGTGTGTGTGTGTGTGTGTGTGCGTGTGTGTGCCTGTGTGTGTGTATGTGTGTGTGTCCGTGTGGATGTGTGTCTGTCTGTTTGTGCGTGAGACAGAGGAGCAAGAGGACATAAGTGTGTGTTTGTGTGTGTGTGTGTGTGTGTCTGTCTGTTTGTGTGTGAGAGAGAGGAAGGAAGCGCAAGAGGACATTAATGTGTATGTGTGTTTGTCTGTGTATGTCTATGGGAGTATGCATTCACATGCACTTATGCATTCAAGTGTGCCCGTGTGTGGCAGGCTGGCTAACCAGGTAGCTGTCCACGTGATCATGAAGCCGCCCCGGTGGAACCTGTAAATCATGCAGCTTTCCCCTGAAAGGTCTGTGTGTTTTTGATCCCTGAGTAAAGCCTGCTCATTGGACAGGAGGAGTGGAGAGGGAGCCTTCTCAATGACTCATTGGTCGAGATTCTTACTGATTGCTTATCAGAGCTGCAATTCTAGTAAATGAGTTCTTGTTCTTTGCCATTGTATAATGTCTAAAAAAAAGATTCATTTAGGTTTTACATTTATCAACTTTATGTGTGACTAAAGAGCCTTGCAGTATTAAGCCAATGACCAAATGTTAAGCTAGAAGAGCCATATGTTGAAGAGTTAGCATCATAACGTCTTAATATATAAAACAATACTATGTACTATACACGATTTGGGATGACTCATTTTGACATTGTTTCAAATTATATTTTTTGGTTAAAACATGGGACTTTAACTTTGTTCAAAGGGTATTGGATTTAAAAGCAATAGTAAAAATCTTCCATATCTAACATGCTGATACCTGATACCTAAATACAATTGTTTTCCTCATCCTTAAGAGCTTTGTATTTTCTTATTGGAACCACCTCCACAATCTAATGCTACTTACACCCAAATTGCTCTAAAGTATGTTTGTGGTGAGAATGTATTTGGCAAGAAATGTTAACAGCCTAATTGATTTCCAAAGAAAGCCTGGAAAGAGAAGACAAGGTGAGAATGTTTATTAGGAAACAACACTTCCTAGTTTCAGGGTGCTCTTGTTGCCAGCTACGATAAGCACAATTATGAACTCTGTCATCTTTCTCTCCCTCTCACTCTCTCTCCATCTCTCTCATGGCTCAGAATGCTGAACACATTACATAACTCTAATGAACTGACCTGAGAAATCGTGTACATAGCTACATGGATTTTTGAACAATAAAAACAAAGAAAAAAAAAGAAAACATTTTGGATTTTCGTTTTTATTTTATTTCAAGCAGTAATGGTAACAGTAAAATATATATATATATATATTTATATATCTATATTCCTTTGGAATGCAGTTAGGAATGATAACATACAACACAGAAATTGTACTCTATTTTGGTCCCTTTTTTTTGTCTCCATGGAGAAGCTGGTGTCCATACCGCCACTCCTGGTACAAAACGACCCCCGGATCAGGAGGTGGGGGCGCGGCGCGGCCGAATCCTCCAGCGATGCACCGTGCAGGCCTGGCGTTGTCTTTACGAGTTGCATGTTTTTTTTTGCATTGGACGACAGTTCGACAAGAGTCTCATAGCTTTTCCACTGGGAGGTCTGGGAGGACGAGGCTTGGGCTCGCGGTCGGTTGGTCTGATTACATCAGATTGCGATGGACAGTCCATCGCATGGAGTTGCTGCTACTAAGTTTTGGTCGAGCATCACGTAAAAGACCCCCCACACACCCTCCCTCTCTCCCTCCCACCCCTTTTAAAAAACGAAAAAGGGGTTTAGCTTTTCAAACAGCACACAATACTTGGTAGAAAAATAACAATCCCTCTATTGTCTTGAGGTCTTCCAGCGGTTCTACCTCGCTGTAGTGTAAAAAAAACGCTGGTGATGTAACAGATTTTTCCTGAGAGCAAACAATGCCGGCCTTGGTTGTCTGAAACACCAAACGCTGAAGGAGAAAAAAAAAAAAAAAACACGAAACAAACGGAACGGCGAAAAGGGACCCCGCCACGTTCTGCTGCGCGAGGAGCACACATCTAAGGCACGTTTCAGGATACCGCATCGCATGGAACGCAACGGGGGGTGTAAGGGGGGGGGAAGGGGGAGGTGGGCCAATCTAAAAAAAGTGACACGTTACATAACCAGGCATCAAAGCGGACGCCCCATAGTTTTCTCTCTCTCTCTCTCTCTCTCTCTCTCTCTCTCTCTCATCTCTCTCTCTCTCTCTCTCTCTCTCTCTCTCTCTCTCTCTCTCTCTCTCTCTCTCTCTCTCTCTCGAGATTCTCGCGCTGGCGCTACACGCCAAGCGCGTGTAAAAAAAACAACCCCACACGACACGGCAACGCGGCTGTGCTGCGTCGCAGACGTGCCGCGGTCACGCGGCGGGACAGTTTGACAGTCTCCGCCGCGTTCTCTCACAGTCTTTGGTCGTTGCGGTCAAACAGCTGTTGGCTTGTCTTCAGCCCCCCCCTCCCACCCCCCGTCGCCCCCCCTGCCGCACACACACACACACACAGACACACACAGACACACACACACACCCCGTCCGTCCGTCTGTCAATCCCCCCCGGCGCCCCCGCCGGACAGCTTCTGCGTGACGTGCTGTGACGTCATGTCCCCGCCGCCGCACTCCGAGTACAGCATGGCCAGGCTGTCGGGCGCGTAGCAGCCGGCCACCGACGCCGCCGACTCCATCTTGTGGTGGTGGTGGTGGTGGTGGGTGGGGGCGGGGAAGCCAGTGGAGGAGGAGGCCCCGCCCCCCCGGGACAGCACCACCAGGGTGTTGGGGGACATGGCGGAGAACTCGAAGGCGAAGGTGCCGTAGAAGAGCATGACGAGCATGCAGAACACCCACTCCAGGATGGCGGAGATGTGCTGCAGCACGAAGCTGGCCTCCACGCAGAAGAAACCCCCGCCTGGAAGGAGGGACCGGAGTGAAGGAGAACGACTGGGAGATAGGGGTGGGGGGGGCACGTGAGAGGGCGAACGAGAGAGAGAGAGAAAGAGAGTGCTACAGAGGTTGAGAGAGACACAGAGACAGAAACAAGAGTGGGAGCGACAGAGAGAGAGAGAGCGACAGAGAGAGAGAGAGAGAGAGAGAGAGAGAGAGAGAGAGAGAGAGAGAGAGAGAGAGAGAGAGAGAGAGAGTCACAGAGAGAATGAGAGAAAAGGCAAGGCAGAGAGAGACAGACACAAAGACAGAGGGAGAGAGAGAGAGAGAGAGTGAGAGAGAAAGACAGAGAGACAGAGAGAAAAGGAGAGTGTGAGAGAGAAAGACAAAGAGCCCTCTCTTTGAACACACACACACACACAATCACACAAAAATAAACACACACACACGAAAACACAGAATGTATCGCACTATGTGGTCCGGCAGAGGGGAGATGAATCATAGCACTAAGCGCAGAGCTGGAGACACAGCGTGCCACTTGACGGCCCCCACGCCAGACACGCATGTCCAGATAACGTTATCTATTAAAAGGAGCTGAACCACTCAGTAAACAAAAAACAAAGAGCGCATTGCCCTTTAACACAGTTGCAGGCCTGGTTCTTCAGAGGCCTCAGTTTACAGGGTGGTCATCTCCACAATCACTCTCGTTCAGTTTCTTGCTCTGTTCGGGTCCGCTGTCAGCGGAAGTTCTCCTGCTAAGACTTGGGTTCCTTTAAACTCTCATCCTCGCTCATCCTTTCTCACACATACAAAACAAAAGCTGTGTTTGCGGTATCGGAGCACCACGCGTCTTAAAGGATACCGAGGACCAGGGCCATGAAGGTGAGGAGGGACATGGTCAGACGTATGTGCCCCAGGAGGTACTCATGCTGGGTCTTGGCCAAGCGGTAGGTCAGAGCCGTCTGGAGGCTCACGAACACCATGCTGCAGGTGAACGCCACCCCGGCGCCCACGTAGTGCAGCACCTTGGCGTAGTCCAGCTGTAGACGGAACAGAGAGGGAGGGAGGGAGGGACACACACACACACATACACATTTCATATTCATGTTTACAATTTTTTTTTTATTGTACAAATTAAGTCACCTGAACCCAAGCTATATCTATACATGTCTACATCTACATCTACAACAAACACATAATACATTAAAGGTGCTTTATGTCGATTTGAGAGCTATTATCTGAGTATAACTTCTAGCGTTTTGTGCGTTTGATGCACTGTGAATACTGTCTGTTCCTGTTGACTGCCCCTGCCTCTGTACGGTACTGTAATTTACAGCTCCCACCGTTTTCTGACCAATCACGGTGTCTTTCCCCTGCTGAACCTCCCTGCAGTGTATGGGGGAGGGAGCAGAGAGTGAGGGAAATGTTTTTTGTTTAGTTTTAAAATATTTATCTCTTTTGCTGTTTTCTGCTCTCTCTCTCTCTCTCTCTCTCTCTCTCTCTCCCTCTCTCTCTCGCTCTCTCTCACTCTCTCTCTTTACAACTGCAGAAGCTTTAACTATATAATTGAGGTGTGGCATTTGACCAAAACACTAAAGGGGGCAAAGGCGGCACCGCGGTTGCCACGGTGACGATGGTCACCGTGACCCCATGGGACCTGCACTGGGAACGGACTGCCCCGCGAAAATAAAATACAATACGACGACAACAACAGATGAACACTTGATGATAGATTCTAGGTACAAAGTCAAGGTGGCCCCTTCTCTGCATGATTACAGCTCACTAATCAAACAAAAAGGGAAAGGAAAAAAGGGCTTGGTTTATCTCATCATCTCATGCATGAGGTACAGTCAATCCATCCAAGGGGCCGGTGTATATATCATCACGCACGACATGTGTGTTAACTCATCTATCTGAGTTAGCGTTGCGTGTGAGGTTTAAGTAAGGTGGACAGGGTTTATTTAGCGATAATGACCACTTATTTCACGGCTACTTAATAAAGAAATCTATAATTTGACTGAAATACAATTAAAAAAAATAATAATTTGAAGCATTTAAAAATAATTGAAATGCTTCAGATGAAACAAAAACGTTTGTTCGATTCTACGGTTTGAAAATAGCGTCCATAGAGAGGGTGTGTTACTCATAGCAGTGATCTGCTGTGTAAGGGATAATGTATAGAACGTCGGTCATTATCTGGAAATAAGCCCCGACAGAGCGAACAGGCGCTCCGCAAAGCGGAGGGGTCTTGCTTCGGCCTGAAGGGGCCTATTTCCCAATAATGACCAGCGTTCTATACATTATCCCGCTTATTACACAGCTATTTGCCAAAACTAAAGAATGACTTCACATGATGTGTCTTTTTACAATTTATTTGTTACCAGCATTCGTAGTGTTGATCAGCAGAGAAATAGTCCGCCAAAGACGTTGACGTTGCTTAGCAACCGAGTACACTGGGGTTGATAAGTTACCGGACTACTTGCGGAGTGATACGAAAGACGTGAAAAAAATCCACTTTCCTTGACAGCGGTCATTATATGCTTAGCAACGGTCATTATTGAAAAATAATTCACGACCGGAAGTCGGGAAGGCCCATGCAAGTGAACGGAGCGTTCCACAGCATTGAGAAGAGCCGTGTAATAATCTGAAATAACAGACACTAAACTCTGTAATCAATCAGAATCGACTGTTCAACAAAGCTGTGGGAGCCATAAGGGGGTTGCAGGAGGGAACAGATGACCAAAATCAACATTAAAACATTTTATTTAAACAATATACATGCATGCCTTCAAGACATTTTTATTGTCAAACCTTTTTTAAATGCTAATGAGAAAGCAGCCAGGCTGATTAACTGGATGTGTTAACCTGGAAAGAATTCAGAATTCAGAGAAAGCACCAAACTTAATCTCAGTTCAGTAACCATGTTGTACACCCTATCCGAGATTGTGTGAACTCATTCCTCCAGGTTGAAATAAGCGGTTTTCGAAAATCCGGACATTCCAAGAACTTGCTTGAGTCAGAGTTCCTCTGGTGTAAGCTTAAACATGTCTTAACCTCCTACTTTCAGGGCTCAGGTTGGTGGAAGAATTAGTGGGAACATGTTTGTCAATGTG
>NC_140291.1:3278314-3305814 GCF_964030765.1 Micromesistius poutassou | reverse complement strand
ACTTGTGGATGGAGATCAAAGGACCACCTACACAGAGCCATTGTGATTTACAATGCCTGGAAGTAGTGAAAACCACACAGGGACAGATAGCCATCGATTGTTGTCAATGAATATGGTTTGGCTCCTGCACAACAATGCTGGTAACAGAGCTGCTTTTTTTGGACGGCAGAATCAAGTCGCCGACAGTCTGTTCTGCAATGATGGTGCTGCAGGCTCCTCAGAATCAGCGCGCACACACACACACACACACACACATGTGGTAGAACTGGGAAATAGGGACGTTGTTCGCTTAGCCTCCTTTCCAGCCGTTCTTTCTCTTGTAATTCTGACAAGCACACTGCACAAGATATATTGTGTGTACGTCCCTAAAAAACACTGGGTTACGTCTATGCTAGGTCTTTACCTGGCGTGTGTATACAGAAAATGTCTGCTCTGCTCAACATCTGTGTGTGTAATCCAACTGGGGAACATTCCCAGGTATCTGGGCTGTATCAAAAGTATCAACACATTAATAGCATAATAGCAGAAGGGATTGTGGAGAATAAGCCTCGTTACCGAGACTTTACCAGCTCCTGTTGCATCCATGGGTCCATCGACACCTCTATGTCCATTACAGCCCCCCCCGCCCCCCCATCTCCCCATCAACATCCACCCCCCCCCCCCCCCCACCCCCCCCCGACCCTTCCCCAAGACCAGAAGAACCCACTGATAAAAGCTCAAAAAACACCGTCTGTCTCCACAGAAGGGAGACTCTGATGGCTGTGATGGTTTCTGCTGAACCCGTCGCTCTCACCTGGAAGTTTCCCGCGGTGAGGAGGCCGGCGGCGCAGACCCAGCAGGTGCAGAGGCCGGCCGTGTTCAGCACGCAGTTCTGCTGGCGCTCGATGACGAGGGCGTATCGCAGCAGGCCAATCAGCATCACTGCAGGGACACACCGAGGCTCAGTGCAGTGTCTCGGACAGGCAGCGGGCACGCTAAGCATGTGTTCAAGCAGGTGTTGTGAAGGGCGAAGCACAGGCGGCAGTGTTGCGGGACAGACAGCTAATTAAAGTATTTGAATTGTTGTGTCTGAAATAGACTTGGATCTATACATGTGGAGGGAGAACATGCAGCCATGCTACATTCCCATGTGTTTTGATCTGTTAAAATACAAACATACAGGCCCGTCACCGATGTATGTTTTGGGCTTGTGGCACTGTGGACGAAAGAGTCCATCTAATTGCACATACATACACATTTATTTACATACTTATATATATGTGGTGAGGATGCAGACATACAAAGCATAGTCTCGCACATTGTCAATACAAATAACAGCACCGTACATTACAGCATGAATCAGACTCAAGAGCCGGTGGTTGAGGTGGTGTCCATTTTTCTGATATTAATTGTCACCCTGATATTATTATGTTGAAATGCTGTATGAACGTACATGTGATGAATACTGCAACGCCAATGCTAGTCTGCAGGTGGGGCTGAGCATATAACAGACCTGAACCAATAGTCAGTCAAAGATAAACAATCATTCTATTCACGATGTACTTTCTATCCAAAAGCCCACCTCTAGCCGCAAGAGGAGGATAAAATATCTCGCAATGCGATGATATGCTCGGCAGCGACGCATTGACAGAACCCACACCAGTGTGCGACATGTTTCAACGAGCAGTCCGATTTATAGAGCAGGGGGGGGGGCTGAGGCCAGGCGTGTCAGCTTCGGCATAAACACACACCTTCGCACATCTGGCCTGCATCACCCTGCTGACGCGCGAGAGAAGCAATGTTTAATGTTGTTTTTTTTGTTCTCCCTGTGTTGTCTGTGCGCAGAACCACAGCGTCATCCATTTCTGAGCATCGGTTCAACGGGGGGTTCTAGTGTGTAGACGAAAACACGCAAGATAAACATTTCTCTTAGCCGCGGAGCTCTGGTTTTTGCAACACACCGAGAGTGCTCCCACGTTGCGTTACTTTGTAGTCCGCGGGCGTCGTAGTCTCTCCGATCGTTGCTCCTCACTTCCCGATACAGAGAGAGACTACACAATAAACGCTCTTGTTAGGATCGACATCAATCAAGCCCTCCTTTTACAGGGGTGGGATCATAAGAACAAGGGGAGCCTTGTGTGCGTCAAACCTAAATACACAACGACACAAGAATGTCCTTGGCGAAGTGCGTTTTCACCACGAGTAATCATGACCTTTCACTTCACCTTTTGACCCTTGTAATGACCCTTGACCTTTGGCTGATTAATAACGTTATTAGCATTGAGCTACACGTGTCTGCCTGATTGCTAGGGTTTGAAACCTCCTTTCAAAAAGTTGTATATTTTGGTGGTTTGGAAGTACGGCATTCCTAGGAAGAGTGACTAATGCATTACAGGATGCCAATGTGTCGGCCGCACGCATGGATAAAATCATCTGCTCAACGTTATGAGCATCAAAGCCGCCGGAGGACAGAACTGAACAGAACTATTACCAGAAGTCTCGCACTAGTCGGAACAGAGTTATGCAAAATAGGTATGTAGGATGAGTGGTTTGAAGAAAACAGCAGCAGTCTGGCAGGATAGCCAGGTTAATAGCCTCATGAAATGCTCGGGCTTTCTGAGAACACTCGATAGGAAACAGGTGTGACCTGGCCGGACCGATCAGCTCTCGGTACTGGCTGGATTTGTTTGCTTGTGTGCCAAGTCATATAAATAAAAATTGCCACCATCTAAGTCCAGGAGGACTTAGTGACTTTGTGGAAATTTCCACCACCTCCCGAGGGATTTCTTGTGTTGTGCTTCCCTTGAATGTGGACTTTCACGTCAGCTTTGGGAGTTTGGGAGGAACTGACTGAATGTTACTTTAATGGTAACTTGCTCTGACTCACTTCTGGTCAGAGCAGAGAAGGAAAGTGCCTCACCCCACCTCAGTTCAAAATATCAAACTTACAATTGCCTGTGTGGCTCTTCATAAAATTGCCCAAAATATCTCCACATGCACTAATCCCATTGCGTTCCCAGGGGCAATTTCCAAGTGGCGTTCAAAAGGACGACGATAATAAACCATATGGTGAACCTCTCAGAATGTAAACTCTAACCCAAAGCAAATATAAAAAAACAAAAAAAACAATGTCAACGCGGCCCTGTGTCCAATGACCCTTGTGTAAACCACCCGAAATAGACCAACGTTGAAACCCCAGTTGCATTGGAACGGACCACACTGTCCACAGAGACAGTGGCACTCCAAAGCCTTTCGTGCTTGCGGTGGTCAGGAGCCTGCTGCCCTTGGGGGGGGGGGGGGGGGGGGCATGGGAGGCATGCAGCACGGCACATTTTTTAAAAAGTATCTTTTCGGGGCAGTGGCATTTCCGAGTAGCGTAGGGGGTGGGGTGGGGGGGGGGGCGGGGGGGGAACGGGGGCGGAGAGGAGAGAGCAGAGAGGAGATTGAGGGGCGTGGCGGTAGCAGCAGCAGCAGCAGCAGAGCCTGGGGAGCACGGAGCTTCTGGCTGCAGTCGCCAGCCGCCAACAGCTGGAACAACACGGCCGGGGTCTTCAGTGCATAAAGAGCCCCATTGATATAGGAACAATGTTTACAGGCGCCGTGTGTCTTCAGTACCTCTGTGTGAACGCAAAACACTGCACTCTGGCATGTGTGTGTGTGTGTGTGTGTGTGTGTGTGTGTGTGTGTGTGGTGCTGCACTTTTAAATTCCTTCTTCTCCTCCGCGGTCCACCGGAGACGCGACGGCGACAGAGAACGGTGTGCATTCTGGGTCGGTGTGTGAAGTGTACGTTCGACCCGCGTCTATGTCAACGGACGTAGCGTAGCACAGGTAGTTGTTTGTAGTGAGTGTAGATCACTGCGTTCACGGTGGAGCTACATACCCATAAAAGACCCTGTGCTGCAGATGAGACTGAAGAGGCAGCTCTCCGGAGGCAGGGTCCCGCTCTTACTGTGAAAGAAAGAGAGAGAGAAAGAGGGGAGGATGTGTGTGTGTGTGTGGGGGGGGGGGTAATAGGAAGAAGTGAATATGGAGTTTCCAAGCAGCTCAGTGGCACCAACCCAGCCTCCCTCCCTCCCTCCCTCGCTCCCTCCCTCCCCTCCCCTCCCCCCCCCTCCCTTCCCTCCCTTCCCTCCCATCCCGCCATGAAATAATTTGGCCTGTGGTCGCGTTCCTCCCTGAACACATTGTTGCGTTACTCCCAGTTGCCCTGGGACACAAAGACAGGGAACTAAACTAAATAGGTGGCAGCAGTTGGCAGAGACGCGGCATTATGTACGGCCACAGAGAACGGGCCTCGGAGGGAGGGAGAGGCCAAGACGAGCGTTTTACGACAGAAGCTTGAACACGGACAATAGGCAGTTATTTGACTAGCCTGTAACACTGTGTGTGTGTGCGTGTGTGTGTGTGTGTGTGTGTGTGTGTGTGTGTGCATGTGTGTGTGTGTGTGTGTGTGTGTGTGTGTGTGTGTGTGTGTTTGTGTGTGTGTGTGTGCGTGTGTGGGGGGGGGGGGGGGGGGGGCGGTCTTGCTCAGTCTTACAGTGTGGCAAAGTCAAGGCTGAATTATACTTCTGCACTCAATAGCCACTGTGGTTCTCTCTACACGGTAAGTCTTTGCGCCGATGCTTGCATTTAAGGTTCTGCGTCAAGTGTGCAGAACCATACACCAGAACACCAGAACCCCCCCCACCCCCCCCGCCGAGTCAGTAAAGTACAGCACAGAGACACGCCCACCACAGCCCCCAAACAGAACAACCTCCGATACAAGGCCATAGTTCTGTATTTTTCATTGCATTTTACAATCCAGTTAACAAGATCACAGGATGTGTTTATCATGTCTTCGGGGGTTACCCCGACATGTTCAGTAAGAATTCAGGAAAAGCCTGTATTTTTGGTTTCAGATACCAAGCTCAAGACTACCCTCAGTTCAGTTACCATGGAAACTCCTACCGTGAACCTATCCTGGGTCACGTTTCAAGGAGCGGGATATCCAGGGGTTGACCAATTATGTTAAATAAGTGGGCATGAATGGGGGGCAAGGTCGAATTTGTTGGTTTCATGTCCCAAGCTCTCGGTTCATGGGGGCTCATGCTGTTAGGCTAACCTCGAGCAGACCTGACCAGCTCCTGGATAATCCCGCCCACGACTGCACTGACGACTTCTTTCTAACTCGATTTCTGTCAGATCTCTGGTGGTGGTAGGGCTAGGGCCTGTCGCAGAATCAATGTGACGTCATGGGTCATCACATCCTGAAGGTACGCTTGGAGACTTGTGTATGAAAAAGAAAGTGTGGTAAAGGATACACAGTCTCTCTCTCTTGCTCTGTCTCTCTCTCTGTCTCTCTCTCTCGGATGCCAACAAACTTTTTATAGTCATATCCAATACTATTGTATTCCGAGATATACAATTTCCTCCTAGTGTTTCTCCTTAACAATCAACCCAACGTGATGTGTTGAAATTAAATGAATGAGGCAATTTCTATACAGCTCTATTTCTATACTTAACAGTCCAGGGAAGGACTCATGCTATAAGCCTAAGCTTCTGCAAACCTCACACATAGCAATGAGATCCAGGGAATTTCATTGTGCCATTAACACACATGTTCCAGGTTTATCCTATCCGAACTTGCGTCAACTCGTTGAAATAAGGTTGAAATAAGCTGTTCTGAAACCGAAAATCCAGACAATCCAGGAAAGCGCATGCTTGGGTCAGAGTCTTGGTTTAAGCCGAACATATCCTAACCTGCTACTTGAAACCTGGCCATGGATGATTCAAGTTTTAAGATAGCTTTGGGTGAAATGCAGCATAGTGCTGCATGAACATAATCATGAAAGCGCCCAAATTAAATTACAAGAATAGATTATTCTAATAAATGTTGTGTGTGTGTGTGTGTGTGCATGTAGGTGTGTGTTTGTGTGTGTGTGTGTGTGTGTGTGTGTGTAGGTGTGTGTAGGTGTGTTTGTGTGTGTGTGTGTGTGTGCGTGTGTGTGCGTGTGTGCGTGTGTGCGTGTGTGTGTGTAGGTGTGTTTGTGTGTGTGTGTGTGTGTGTGTGTGTGTGTAGGTGTGTTTGTGTGTGTGTGTGTGTGTATGTGTGTGTGTGTGTGTGTGTGTGTGTGTGTGTTTGTGTGTATGTGTAGGGGGGTCCCAGGTCTTGTTTACATTGCATCTCAGTGTGTGGAAGTTTCTGAGAGGATCCTCTGAGCAAAACAAAGGCTGTCTTCCTGTCAGAGTACAGGGGTCTGTGACCTCCACTGACGCAAGAGTCAAGGAGCTGGGGCTCAGACAAGTGCAGGCTTATCTCCTGGAGCCCCAGCGGCACTGACAACAGCCCCGCGCCCGGACCGTTTTAGCAGGTAGTGATTAACCCCGGTTTAAAGCTAGTTTTAGTGCCACATACCGTGTGTGAGGTGAGCCAAGTCACCGATAGCGTTAGGGGCTACAGAAATAGAACATCAAATGCTATTCTGGAAATAGGATTTGGTTGTGTTGTTGTTTTTGTGACGTGTGCTGTAAATAGATGCGTTTCTAGACATATAACAACATTTTTCAGATATCCACTCTCCGCAAAATTTGCTCTCTCAACTCACTGAAAATATGTGCCAAGAAATGCTGACCTGTTCCACTATGTAGCCATGCTGCAAGTTTCAATAGCAGGGAGGAATAGATAACATGAACAAACAAATAACTCTTCATAAATCAAAAATACATAGACAACCACACAGAGCTCAATGGAATGCAGTAAGAGGGGACCAACTCAAGGTCTGGCTGTAGTCTGTAGTCAGATACATAGTTAATACTCGAGTAGTTCCAGGTTATCTTCACATTCAGTATGTGTGAACATGTTACAAATGTATCATCATTCACAATTCTGACGCAAGGGAATGGTTGAAACAATGTGCTGACGCGATGATGCACATCATCCTGTTGAAATGCTACTTCCAGTATTCCTGTAACGTCTAATGAGAAACACTGGGTCAAACACAAACCTGATGAGGGGTAGATTCTCCAGAGTACAGCAGAGCACAGGACCTCTCTGTAGTGGAAGCAGCTCCTCACATGAATCATTGTACAGCCTGGGAGCACACAGAGAAGGACCAAGTATGCATTAGCATAAACATATAAATCATTGTGTCCCTACTCGCTGCACGTGCTCAAGAGTTTGACATTTGTTTTTCCCTAGGGCAAGGGTGGTTTTGACTGGCACAGAGCAAGCGTGCATGGTTTCACAGGCTTGTTTAGAAAGGTGGTTAATGTGTCTGCATGAACTGCACCCTCAGGATTGGGACGCAAATGAGCGTAAAAAATTAACCTTGCATTTAAATTCTGTTGACTTGATTTTAGATATGGACTCAGTGTCTTTGTTTTTTCGTTTGGGTTCTGGACGTGTCAATTGGATTAGCAGGCGATTTGAATCTCTGTTTACTTTTGCGCATACCACCGAAGCATCTGCAAGAATGTATCATGTAAATAATATGTTTTTTACTCAAGCCTAGAGGGTTGTCCACTGCATAGCAGTCGAGCTCCTCACCTTCGACATACAGAGATGCTGAAGGTTAAAAAATAACCTTTTTTCTTAGAGTCTTATTTGCAGTTTTGTGGACAACTATCTATTTTTTTCTCCCCTCTTTTTCTGGATATATGTACACATAATAAACACCATCCGTACCCTTCACTCCTGCTGATTCAACATGTTTAAATTAAGACTGTAACCCTGCACTGGGAGTCTGCAGCAAGAGGCTGTGTTGATCTAGGTGGAGAAAAGACTATTTCCTCATATTATGCAATAAGCCAAGTCGTAAACACCTTTACCCGAATCAAGTGCAGATGAACAGTTGTGTCTGTGGTGTTTTTCATGTTGCAGTAAGGAATAAGGTGTATAATGCATTTATTAATATTGAGTATCCTAGTTTCTTTATGCTAGTGTTCAGTTAGATGTTGTGCGGTTTACACTTGTTTACGCCAGACTCAGTCAGGACTCTTAAAGTAAGCAGTGAGGGATACTTCTTGTAGGACTGCTATTTGGTTACTTCTCTTACGTAACTAAAACAAGTTATTCCAAAGAAGCAGGTGTTACGGCCATTTTGTAAAGCAAGACAACCACATTTTTAATGGCCAAAGCAAAGAAGCGTGTTGGGTGCCTTACCAGTTATTCAAAGGACAGACATGCTGGTTGTACAGGGCCATAGCGTATCTGTAAGGAGGGGATAAAGAAAAGTCAAAGAAAAGGTAAGTGTGTTGACCACAAACCTTAAAGAAAAGTAAACACATACACATAAACATACAAAAGTCGATACATAACACAGCCATTCACAGCCGAGAATGGCTGTTTTCAATCGATAAAACTGTACATTTTCAACAAATAAACACTGTTTGGGACTGCATAGGTGGAGCAGGGGTTTGCATTATAAAATATACAAGACAAGTCATGGAAGTAGTTGTCAGTTATTACGTGTCAAAAAATATGGTCAGATAGCCATCTTGTTTTAACTCCTGCTATTAAATGAAGTGTACAACCCTTCCTCTTCCCTTTGAGGTCATCAACTGTGAGCTTCCTGAAAATTTGAGGTTTGTGGCTAATGATACAATGAGTTTGCCTCATTACGTTTAAAAAAGCATTGGGCTGGAAAGCCAGTGTATGTCGAAGTGAGTGAATGTTGAATTTGGGTGAAAGGCCAAGTTCTGTCTCAGTGGGTCAGCCACCCACCAAGTGAACCGCAGATTAAAGATGTTGGCCTTCATGTCCAGCAATGACACAAAGTTCAGGAAAACACGTTAATAAATCATTTTGAAAATGATAGAACAAATTAAGAAACAATTAATTAACAATTAAACAATTAATTTTGAAACAAATGCATTGATCAGTCCGTGGTCAAGGGTCCTGAGATATCCAATTTACGCCTTCAAAACGACAGATATATGGTTAAGGAGATAACTGAAGCAGTGGCTCTCAAAGCGACCTACATGTAGGATAAAGGGTTACTTAATTGGTACGCAGTTCTTCACATAACAAACTGCAAATCTATCGCTGCATCTTTGGCTGTTTCTGTATTGTTCCTCAAAAATGACTTGACTAAAGACCAGGTCTAATACATGCGCAGAACAGGTCTAAATCCAACCAGTGGAAAGGGTAAGGGCAGGCCAGGACTAGACAGGCCATTATCACCAATTGTCTCGGACAGCCAACACTTTAGTGAGCCAGTGTGAGAAATGATAGTGCCCACTGTCTCAATACTCCAGACGCTTCCTGGTGATCAAAGCCATTATGGAGCTTAGCACACTGGTGGAACTTAAGGAAAGAGGGCAAAGGAAACTGAGAAAGCATTAGAGGGAGAGAGAGAAAGGACAGAGAGAGAGAAAGAAATGACAGAGAGAGAGAGAGAGAGAGAGAGAGAGAGAGAGAGAGAGAGAGAGAGAGAGAGAGAGAAATGACAGAGAGAGAGAGAGAAAGAGAGAGGACAGAGAGAGAGAGAGAGAGAGAGAGAGAGAGAAATGACAGAGAGGGAGAGAGAGAGAGAGAGAGAGAGAAAGGACAGAGAGAGAGAAATGACAGAGAGAGAGAGAGAGAGAGAGAGAGAGAGAGAGGTGGAGGAGAAAGAGTGGTAGGGAGAGTGAGAGAAAACAAAAGGGGAGGGGAAAAAGACAATCAGACTGGGGAGCGGACAGTCAATTCAGGAGATAAAGTTGTTATGTATAGTAAACTTTTTGTATAGAGTTAATGGTTTCCACTCTAGCCATTTAATGACAAGTAGGCATTTTTAGTAGTAATAATAGAAGTTGAAGTAGTAGTCAAGTAGTGAAACTTGGGCGTCTTCATCGTGTACGTAA
Organism: Micromesistius poutassou; assembly: GCF_964030765.1. Taxonomy (NCBI): domain Eukaryota; kingdom Metazoa; phylum Chordata; class Actinopteri; order Gadiformes; family Gadidae; genus Micromesistius; species Micromesistius poutassou. The sequence continues at coordinate 3,296,011 of NC_140291.1, read as the reverse complement.
ACTTTCAACGATTGTTACGGTTAGTTTGATAAAAGAAGCTTAGGTATATTACATAGTAATTGTAAAGGTTCTGTTTGTTTGAAACCCATGATCGACTGCTGACCTTGAAAACGATTTTATACAGTTAATGGAATGAACACAAGACCTTAGCAATCTCGTGCTGGGCCTGGGGCAAATCATATCAGATGTATTACTGTACCACTGCACATAACTTATCACTGCACAAATAACAAATGACCTTACACTTAACTTATCACTTATTGTGGACTGTTATAATGTTCTTCATACCCCCTTTAAATAAAGTATAAGAAGGTTTGTGTAAATAAGGTAGCTAGTGTCATACATTGCTGACCTACCTGCTATGCATGGACGGGACCTCGTGTTTTAGTCGCTATACAAATGCTACTTCTAATGGCTATCCCTAAAGTGACACCCATAGGTCCTACCACCTGTTTGGACAAGAGCTGAAACTGACAGACGCTCAATTTACATCAAAGCATTGCACAGCATTATTATTATTTTTTTTTTCTTCGTATTCTGTATTCCAGTTCACAGATGTGAATAGCCATGGGGTCAAGATAGACGGACAGAAATAAATGGACGAAAGGTCATACATAATACACCGGGCTAGGCTTCGGGGTTCTGACTCCTCCGCACAACCTCAGAGACAAACGGCATTCCATAACATTCCTGCCTTCGGGCATGTAGTTTAACTCTGACTACAACACACGGAAGAGGATCAATGAAGAGCAATAAAGGGGTTTGGAGCTGACAGCGGTGGAATTGTCAGCATAGACTGATCATCAAATCGATTTCATCATATGTGTAAGTGGCAGAGCAATGGATATAGATTCATCAAAGCAAGTGGAGATAACTGAAATGAATGTTTGAGGTTATGAAGTTTTAATTCATTCTCAATACTTACACAACCCATATCCCTGTGAGGATGAAGACTGGTAGGCTGAGGGGAAGAATGATCCACAGTGACATGTTCAATTATTTCAGTCAACCCGGGCCACTGAAAACAAGCACAGCAAGCAATTACTATTTAACTTTTCCTGAATTTAAATAAGCCATAGGCTAGCCTACGCATCCATGAGAATTAGGCCGACTTGTTATGAAAAGGCTACTTTTTCACTACTTTGGAATGACTCATTATATCCAGTGGATGCTTTTTTCCACGAATAGGAGTGGACTGGTGTAAAATGTCAAAAGGCACATCAAGTCCCAATTACTATTGAAGTGTAATAGCCTACATGTAACACATAGCCAAATAACGATTAAATAAGGTTTAATGAATACATGTTATTTCATTAGATGTTTCATTCGGCGTATAAGCTTGTTCATGGGACTTATTCATGTTTTAAAAAGAAACATGCTGCAGTTGGATCAAAAAGCACTTTCTTAAATGTGTGAACACGAAATACGTTATTATCTAAATTGTTAGAAATACGTTCCGTTAAATGTTTCATCCTACCTTTTGCTGGTAAAAATAAAATAAAAAAAAGGAAAAAAAAAAGCTGTGCTCAAGCACTGCACTTCATCTCAGCTACCCCAAACCCAGGAAAAAGATTCCAAAAGGCACTAAACGTCCATCTTCTCTCCCCTGCGCCGAAAACTCATTCATTTTCTCCTCGTCAACTTCTTACTTCAGCCATTTTACTAATAGTTATGATATGTATACATGTATACCGTTCACTTTAACTGTGTTTCCACCAAGTTTGTTTTGACTTCTTGACGTAGATGCCCGGAGAGGACATCCCGCAATGAAGTCCATATGCTCCTCCCACTAAATTATGTTTGGCTGAGAGGATCCTGAATTGTAGCGTTATCCCGGTGTACTGCAACGCCATTTCCGGTCGCTGTACTACAGTTTAATGTCCCTGGAATTTGAAGAACAAGAACATAAAAGAGATCAATAAAACGGAGGCGAATAAAGGAGAATAAATATGGAGTATTGAAGAAATGGTCAAAGCAATATCCGAAACATGTGACGGATATCCCTCGCTCTATCGGTAGGCCTAGTTAGTCCCTCTCTCTACTATATACATAAAGCGATATCTCTAACCCCCGCCCTCTCTACAATAACGCTCATTTGGAACAGCTTTTTCCAGGCGGTCTGTCGAGGGATGAGAACGCCTTGGGGAACGAGGTTAATTTTAACCCAAAATGAATTGCTTATCTTATGCGTTCAAAAGTAACATAACATAACGCGTGTGTGAGACAACTAAAAAGAGATCAAGTCTAACATTGTCCATGATCATTGTGGTAGTACATTATAATCTCCGTATAAAGTCAGTTTAAAGTGAGTGAGGGGAAGCTGCGTTTAGTTCTTGACTGGTCTTATTCCTGGAAAAAGGGTTTCCCAAAAATGTTCCAGTGTGTGAATGTTCTGGTTGTTTCTATCTCAAACGAGCTCGTTTCCTCTCGAGAAGGGAGAGCGAGAGAGAGCTAGAGAGAGCGAGGGGGTGATTGCTCTCACGTGGCAGCGCGTGTGCATCTTCGGGCAGCCCGCGCCCGCTTCTTGCGGCCCCGCAACAGCTGCAATCAATTAGGGGTGTACAGTTTGGCGGGAGAAAAATAATGACGGCTTTCCCACTATTCTCCCGTTACGTTACGGTGACGTCACTGCCACGTCGTCTACACTAGGGGGGGGGGGGGGTTGGTTCGTGCAACTTGAGCCGTTCTTCATTGTACTTTTGCCACATGATGGCGACACATGACCTCGTTGTTTTAATTGTATTATTACACTAGGCCTTGGTGGTGATTTTCATGTTCTGTTGCCTCTTGCCTATATGTCCTAGCCATTTTTAAAATGTTCATAGATTTGTACTACTTGATGAAGTTCAAATAACAGACCACACTTTGGGATTGAACGCATTCCCAAGGCGTCCATCACTCTCTAAAAGCCTTACAACTGAGGTCATCATAGTTTTCTTTTGTCAGGTGATCGTTGTTACTGGTGTACACAGCCTCTAGGTCCGCAACACACCGTCCTAAACCCTAGGTTATTAACTCCCAAGCCAGGTCAAAGACCTCAGCAGGGTTTGAACCCGGTTGATTCCTGGTTCACACTGGTTACTATCTCCAATGGCTGTTGATCTGAAACAAACTGAAACAAAGAACAGTAGCCCTATAGCTTAATTGAAGAACCAAGACACAAAAACATTAGTCTTGTATTTTTATTTTTTTTTTGCAAATCACAACATTCAGTTATGACATTTAAACATCAAAGCCCTTGAAACCGATTTTCCCTTATTTTGTGGTTTTGAGAATGGAATGAGCATGTGTGTTGAAAAGTTAAACTTCACTCAAAGGTTTTCGTTGCATATTGGACATTTCAATATTGAATCAGAACCTAGGGGTGAAGTTAAACTTATAGTTAAAGTTAGTAAGCGTACCGCTGATAAACAGCAACACCTTTTAGTTTGGCAATTGGAATCAAATCGTACAAATAATAGGCCTACAATTGGAATATTTAACAATTATTCGCCGAAGGCGAAGTGAATAATTGTTTTAGCAGGCTATATACTACACGTGAAAACTCCAAAAATAAACAAGATAACATTTTTTGCCAGGATTTATTTGTTTTTATTAGCGGTTTATTTGTTTTTATTAGCGTGTCGAGACGACCATTTTGCGATGAAAACAATATCCCAAGTTTGAGATCCCAATCATGGGATATTGCCCAATATCCCAAGATAGCGAACCAATCAAATTGCGCCATCTTAGGAGGTTCACGTGTAGCATATACTAATCACAGATGTTCAAGCCAGTGCTCATGTACAACAGTTTAAAAAGACCCATCGTCTATGAAGGCATAAGAGACATTGCATTGCATTGACAAGTTAATAGCCTTTAAAACTAAACTACCAACTAGCTAATGTCACCGATACTGAAGCAAAAAATGTAGCACACAGTCACAAAAATATATGTAAGGGCAAAGTAGTACTGTGAACCCCGGTTGGGTTTTCCCTCTCGATATAAAAAAGAGACACAGAGAAGCTGTCAATGAACATAAACCCGGTTCCTGGGGCAAATACCTACACCCCATCTCCTGCTCCTCTGTCTGGACCCTGCTCAGAAACAAGTTCAACACGTGGGAAGAGCATGTCGCTTAGCGCCCCCTTGTGGTGATAATCATCAGTGTAACCTGACACCACTGGTTTTCCTCCCTTAAAATGCCATTCATTGTTGAATCTACGAGTGTATTTATATTCTGTCTGCATATGTCAACACTTTGAGATTAAACCGAATTAATGTGAAATTAATAAAAACAGATTTCATTTTTCTTCACTGTATGGGGAAAAATGTGGGCTGCCATGTGCCAAATGCCAAGCGCTTCCTGTAACCTGGTCCACTTGATAAGTCACTAGATCAATATTTTGCTTCTACATTCTCTGCAGTTAATTACACGAGACGTAAGAGTTGTGCCAGCAGCACAAGATCAACTGATAGCGCTTAGGCCTACTCCTAGTGCGTGGGAAAGACAATCTGTAAAACGTACTACGCACACAGGCCACAACACTTGGGTGTGAAGATGTAGAATTACAAGCTAGGGCGGAATTACAACTCTATTCTCGAGCGCATTTGGACTTGGTCGTCTGTTTCTATTTTCAGAGGCAAAACGGTGTATAGAAAGCAGTTCATCAGTGGAAACGCTTGGCTGGATATCGGTTGAATCGGATGAGAGGATTAGCGAGAAAAATGACAAAGAAAAATATGGAAGATAAACAAACATTTTTTACCTTGCGTTTACCGTGGACTTTGAAAACAGATGGAGAAGCACACTTTAAGAAAATAAATAGATATTATTTACAATTGAGTTAATTTTGTTCATTACAGTTGCTCTTTTCCATTACACGGCTGTGTGTCTCTTTCGTGCATTTCTTTCTCTCTTTAGAAACCGGTCGAGTACAGCAACTACAGAAAACAATAAATCATCCTTTCTGTTAATGTTTCCATGTCACCGTTTTTATTGGCCATGTTTTATTACAAACATGTACAAACACCATTGAGTGCTTATTTTTGGGTAAGGTGTTTTTAAAGGCCCTGAGAGGAGTTGTTTATTTGCTATGCAGTTATAAGTTGGATTAAACATTTCCAGAATCTTTCAGAAACTAGGAGGAATTGCTATTTCCCCCTGAAAACATAGTAACTCACAGCATGAAGCAAAAAAAAAAACTAAAACACACGATTAAAGACCCGCAGCTAGTAGGCTACTATGTGGTTAAACAGTCAAATAGCGGTTTTCACTATTTTCCATGTAAACACATATCACGTAAAACGCAATATGTATTCAGCGAAATGCAATCTAAATGTAGGCCTACATAGCAATAAACATAAACTCCTCTTAGTGCCTTTAAAGCGCACAAGAAGGATCATGCATATGACAAAGAAGGCCAAAGGTGTAGAAATGTACAGGCGCGGGATATATACGGGCTGTACATAGCGGCCAGGTCGTCCCCATTCAACAGACTGACACATGTCGATGACACCTACATGATTTCCAAAGTTCACATCGAGTCGGGGCGTTCAGGGGAACAAGGACGTGAACACGTGTTCGGGGAGGTTGTGGGAGGTCGTGCAAGGTGGGAGGTTGTAAATGAAGGACTACGCAGGTGTCTGTCATCATGGTCCAGAGAAGGTAAACATTTCACATTTCACAACAGATGAAAAAAGTACAAAGGTGAGTGGGAGTTCAGTAATTACGGTGCTTCCCCTGACCACGTGTCATCGTAAGGGATGACGTCAACTCGGTCATTGCCAGGCCGGCTCTGAGTAGACTTAAGGAGTTTCATCACACCTAGTGCCAATCTGAATCCATTCAATTTACTTTACACATATATAGTATTGATACAGAACATGAGTGCATTGCTGATTGAACATTTCTACATATCTCTCTGTTTTAGACATGTCACATGTGTCAAAAGAGAAGCATCAAACCAAAGGTACTTACTCCTTGCTCTGTATTTCAGAGCATTTCAGTCCAGGTTGTTTCAATAGAAATTATTTGAAGTGCCAATTTAAGAAGGTGCGCCTCTCTGTGAATGCCATCATTTAAGGATCAGTGCATTTAGATCAGTTGCTTATTAGCTTAACAGCATGGTCTTTAAGCCTAATAGCATGCAGAATGCAATTGCAAACTATTGTGGTCATGTCAATTATCTTGTCATAATATCATTTATCCAACCCCTAATCAATGCCTATCAGCAAGGTTCAAATCAGATTTTCCAATTCCATTTTCTTAAAAAAAAAAGTATCACTAATTAGTGTCACTCATTTGGTGGGGGGGGAGATGATATTTTAAGCACCCATCAAGCGTTGCAAAGTCCGAAATGACAACAAAGTCCGAAATTACACATTCTCAGCATGTTTCCAATAATTCCAATAATTCCAATAGAGATTTTCTCGTACACACCAGTTACTGTGATGGAATGTCTTTTCTAGTCAAAAACACAACAAAAACTATGGGACGGAGGTGATAGTTAATGGCCTATGAAACCGCTTTGCCCACAAGGCTCCAACACTCTAGTGTTCGGAGAAACAATTACCGTTATGTGTCAGTACCATGTTAGTCATACACAAACATGTCCTCGTATGTTAGCTTCCCTTATCGTTTTGGTACTTTTGTTGCTTCGGGGGGGGGGGGCCTGTTACGGTGTGCCCCCCTTGCAACAGTTCCCTGGTCCACAGGTTGCTCTCATAATAACAACCGACTTCCGTGACGCGGGTTGAATTCCTCCTAAAAGCTAAAGTGTAACGTACAGAGGCTTTCAATTGGTCAAGTATTAAAAAAACAAAAAAAACAAAGTGAAAACAAAAATACACAATTAAGACGTGGACCCAGCAACCAGCAAAGTAGTTGTGACTCACACACACTCATGGCACAACACTGTAGGTCACGATTTCCCCCCCTCCCCCCTCCCCCCCCCACCCCTATATGGCACACTCTTATACAACTGCCCAGGTAAAATACAGAGTCTCCCCCCCCCCCCCGGCCTAACCCCCAACCCGACACTCCCTGCTGCGCCACCCCCCCCCCGCCCCCTTTTGCTCCTTACTCGGCCTTGATCCCCTTCTTCTCGCCGACTGCAGCGGCGGCGGCGGCGGCGGCGCTGCCCCTGAGGTAGCTGTTGTAGAAGAAGGAGGCGAAGAGCACCAGGTAGCTGAGGTACATGAGCGAGCCCCACGCCACGTTGTCCACCTGGGTGGGGCAGCGCACCTCGTGCATCCAGCGGTACACCAGCCCCAGGACGGCCAGGCCCATGGCCATCTGCAGGATCTGCGTGGTGGTGATGAGGATGGCCAGGGGCCGCGGCACGCGCAGGCCGGCCGCCCGGGCCGCGTAGTAGGTGTACATGAGCGAGTGCACGCCGTAGTTCATGGTCATGAACCAGCCGCCGCCGGCCACCTGGTCCTTGTAGGAGTACCAGGAGTAGAGCAGCACCGTGATGTGGTGGTACCAGTGGAGGAAGATGAGTCGCTGCTTGCGGAGCACGATGAACACCGTGTCACCTGGGGTGGGGGGAGAGAGGAGGGAGGAGCAGGGGTGAGACGTGAACATAGTGACACCAGGGGGAGAGGGGAGAGAGGAGGAGGGGTGAGACGTGAACATAGTGACACCAGGGGGAGAGAGGAGAGAGGAGCAGGGGTGAGACGTTAACATAGTGACACCAGGGGGAGAGAGGAGAGAGGAGCAGGGGTGAGACGTTAACAAAGTGACGCCAGGGGTAGACCGGAGAAGAGAGGAGGTGGAGGAGTACAGGGGTGAGGGGTGAGACGTGAACACCTTGTCACGTGGAGAGAAAACGGGGAGCAGGGGTGAGGGGAGAGGGGTGAGACGTGAACACCTTGTCACGTGGACAGAAAACGGGGAGCAGGGGTGAGGGGAGAGGGGTGATCGGAATGCCCTTTCACATGGAGAAGGAGGAGGGATCTTCAAGGCGTGTTAGCCCATGGAGAAAGCTGAGTGGAAATTGAACAGAGGGGAGGGGCCGTGCGCGTTACATCATGCGTGCCGGGTGCCGGGTCAAAGCTGAAATAATATCAACTTTGACCCGGAGCGGCACGCCACATGATGTAACGAAAATAAATTTTTTTTGAAGTACAGTCCAAAAAACCCCAATGTTTTGAGCCCTATCTGATTTGGTAGGTGAGACCATAGCACCGGATCCAACCGCGTCTCAGGTGACTGCACCTTAAGGGTGCACAGCGATCCACACACATATACGTACACACACACACACACACATGCACACACATACACGCACACATGCACACGCACACACACACACACATACACACACGCACTACGGACCCATCTTGCAGGGATTATGGTAAATTGATCCGGAGTCCTTCTCTTGAAGAACATGGGTATCAATGCTGTGCTAATTAAAAATGAAACACTGTATTAAATAACTCATCATCCCTCGCCCACCACCAATCCCTCAGCAGCATAAACCCCCAGCGCAATGCTGATAAAAGCAAAACGTTGTGCACAGAACTCCTCTGGCTGGGATCGGCACAGGGGGCTTTTCCTGGTGATCAATACCCTAGTATGTTATGCAACGTAAATGCACTAGAGAGTGCTCTTTGAGAGACTTGAAGAACCCATGTTCTTCAACAGAAGGACTCTGGATCAATTTACCATAATCCCTGCAAGATGGGTCCGTTGTGCGTGTGTGTGTGTGTGTGTGTGTGTGTGTGTGTGTGTGTGTGTGTGTGTGTGTGTGTGTGTGTGTGTGTGTGTGTGTGTGTGTGTGTGTGTGTGTGTGTGTGTGTGTGTGTGTGTGAAATCCACCCTCCCAGCCAAGGTTACCACACTCCGTCCGTCTGGCTGTGCCTTCTACCTTACTCAGGTTAATTGCCGGTGGCTGTGCGGTGTGTGTGATCAGAGGCCCCACGTGACATCACGGTCCAGCGACCATGTGTCTAAGAATGACTTATTCATCCCTCCTAAACCCCCCCCCCCCCCTCGCCCAATAAGTAACTTTTACTTAACTAATGAATTGAGTCCAAATACAATGTATAACGTCATTTTTTTGGTTTTACTTTGATCAGCGTGATTTCTTCTTGCCAAGTATTCTGCTCGTTCCCCCTTTTTTTTAAATGGCTTAACTGAGACACCATTGTGTTAATAATAATAATAATAATAAGTATAAGAATAATAATAATAATCATACAATACATTTTCAGAATTTTTCCATGGTCCACACCGAAGAAAGACCAAAGAGACCAAAGAGTGTACCGGTACGTCATCGTACGTAGCCCTGTCTAACCTCTGTCACAGTGTGGTGCCATCGCATCCTTTTCCCCTTCCTGATTGGTTTTTCCCTTCCTGGGCCCCACCTGTGATCCTCTCAGTCTAGTGGACAGCAGGCCAGGACAGAAGGGAGGGAAGAGAGGAAGCCTTACCCAGCTCAGGAGCCTTGCTCAGGACGAAGGCGTAGGCCCAGAACTTGGAGACGGGTGCGCTGTAGAAGCTGGTGTCACACACCGACTGCTTGAATCCACTTGTGGTGAGCACGTACATCATGTACCATCCAGTCCGCACCGCCCCGATGATGCTAGTAGAGTCAAAGGTAAACCACACACACAGACACACAGACACACAGACACACACAGACACACATGTGCAAGTGCAAACGCAAACACGCACATGCACACACACAAACATTGCATGTTAGCACTTCATTTTCCAAACAGCCCACCACCAAAGTTTCACAGACCTCTTGACCCACATCATTGGGTGACTGGGTGAAAGGTTTCCAACCAATACGAGGCAAACAAAGTTGTGCTTAAAGACCAGGAAAAAAAGCAGAAGTGGGTTCATGTTGAAGCAATGTAAATAAACAGTTTGATAAGGACCCTGGCTTGGAGCTGAAGTGAGGAATCGCAGAGAGAGGCTCTAGAAATTGTTTGCTGGAGCTGTAAAAGCAGGTGTTCTGCAGACCATCTCGGCTTTTGCATTACTTTGTTAAAGTGTCACACTTTCCACAACAGTAATAGTTGTGCTTGCATTTCCAACACACTTCCTCTAAACTGTGTATAGACATAATGATACACAATCAGTCTGCAGCACACAAAACAGATAACATGCAAACACGCGCAACGTTTTGCTAGTTTTGCATTCAGAGATGGCTGCAGGACGAGTTCAGTGTAATCACAGACAGATTTCCCAGTGTGCAGAGATACAAAGGTTCCAGTATTGTCGGACCCTAACCCTTTCAAAGACGAACTTGGGAGAACAATGCACAGTACTTCTCTGTTCTTCCCATGCCACCCTCCCATTTCGTATCTCTTTCAATCTACGTACAAACCCAATGGCCACACCATGCTCCATCGTTAAACCTCCACGACATGTTCATGCATACTGTATGTGCACCCAGTCCCATTACAGGAGGTAAGTATCATGTCGGTAACGTAAGCCCTTCCTGGGCAAGTTGGGCACAACTGTTGAATTTTGCAAGTTGCTTTATATTGGGAAAAAACAAAAGCACAGTCATATTTATTGTGGTTATATAATGCCATCTATTCACTCTATGAACAATAAGGATCCTACAGAAGTGCAGGCTAACCGTGGCAACAACAGACGCTACAACATGGATTGCATAGGTCAGAAGGAAAAACTTGAGCAACAATTGACAATGGCTGGATTTCAACCGTAGTTGGCAAATCAACACCTTTGTACACCTATGTACCAATAGTACTCAAATATCAGCGTACAGACAAAGAGAGAGATAGAGAGAGAGAGAGAGAGAGAGAGAGAGAGAGAGAGAGAGAGAGAGAGCAGGCTCAGAGGGTGTGCTGGCGGGAAAGGCTATGAAGGAACTATATTACTATATTTGGGGAATGATTATATATATATAATCATTATAATATATATATACTATATATAATATATTATATAATATATAACTATATAATATATAATATACTATAATATATGTTGCATCATAAAGTGATAAAGATAGATTATATCAGTAATTATGTTATGACTATAATCTATGTTGCATCATAAAGTGATACAGATAGATTGTATCAGTAGTTACGTTATGACTTTAATCTAGCTTGTAGCAGCTAATGGCCAGCATATAAAGGTTGGCCTTTAATTCCACTGCACTAATTGCACTTAACTCCATCCTGTGTAGAGAAGAGGATCTCGTGTGTTTAGCCACTCAACAAAACTATTCTTTAAATCTGCAGTATTAATTTACATATATTGCAACATCTTACATAATGTCAACAGGCAAAGAGGTTTTACCTCGGCCATTTCAAAGCATGCTTGCTGTAATTGTTTTACGGGATACATTGTGTTGCATTGTATAACAACAGTAAAGTCAGGATATACTATATATAAAACACAAACACAACAATGGACTTCAACTGTAGTGGCAACCCTCCAACCCAACCCTGAAGACTACAGATGCTTATCGTGCTGTAGCATCTTGCCGTGTCTGTGTACATAACACATAACTCTGCTAAATCTGCAATCCTGATCAGAATGCAGATTTATTTTTGGCTTTGACTTCGCAAGAACATTTTTACAAGTAGACTTATTATGAGCCCGAACATTCAATTGCCTCGGCTTATTGTGTTTTTTTGTTGTTGTTTTGTTTGGAGGTACAATGGGAATAAAGAACTCTCCTCTCTCTTTATATTAAACAAAGTGTGGCATTTGAAGAATCCTTTGCATACGACAGCTCAAGTGTCCGAGCCCACATATCTAGCGGTCAAGTTACATCCAAGCCGACACAAAAGCCACCATAATCACGTTATAAGAGCGAGCTGCAGCACAAACCTGAAGCACATAGTCACGTTCACTTTATATGTTTTTGCACGCAATTTATATATTTGGGGTATTTGGAAATGTGGCTGCGGCTATTCCTGCTGTGTGGCCCCCGGCTCACCTGAAGATGGCCAGACTGAGCGACCACAGCACCAGCGGCTTGCGGAGGTTGAGTTTGGGCCGCTCCCTCATGAAGTGCTGGCCTCCGAATATGAGGGCAGCGTACAGGCCGCAGAACATGAAAGACTTGCTCCTGGAAACGACAAAACACAACCACACAATTGTCAGGAGCAAAGGAGAGAACATCATGCTGTGCGAACAGTACATGGAATGGAATAGAATAGAATAGAATAGAATAGAATAGAATAGAATAGTAGTCATACACTCCCCCCCCCCGGTCTACCATCTCAGGTAAAGTAAAACAAGTAGGTGTTGCCTATTGATGTGTCAGGTGTGAGGAATGTAGATATATACCCAGGAAACATTCCTTGGTGCTGAAGGTCAGGAGGTCATATGGGACCTATATATCAAGTTATGGGAATGTACAATGATGCGAGTGTATCTAGGGGGAATGCACAGAAGCAACAGAGAGATTTGTATAGACTTCAGGTGCATCAGGTACACTGGGGAATACACATTCTTAATAAATAGGCATTAATAAGACTAATAAATCAGATAGTGAATCCACGCAATGCCGTCGGTTTCCATGGATGCAACACTGTTGCATACGTTGCCATTCACACGGATAGCCTTGCAGGCTGTAAAATGTGACGATTTCTGCACTGCCTTTTGGTTGAAGCCTGGAAAGACACAGAGAAGGGAACAGCAACGGCAATGGAACATCTACATCTGAACCGACATCACATCACATTGGGTGACTATATCTAGGGTTGAAGATGAGTGCGGCTTTGGGAGTCAAGGGCACCCCTCATAAGCAAGCAAAATGCATGGATCCCATTCATAACGCCAAACTGTGTGACCGGGGCGTAGGGCGGTTGCACAACCGGAGAGCGCAGACGAGACAAGGCCCCTACCTGTGTGATCAAACATTAGAGATAAGAGCATGCATGTGCCTACAAGCATGCCATTAGGGTCACGTGTTTCACCTTTGTACGGTTTAAACGCTTTCTGGCGGTACTGTACCTATATACTGTATGTGAATTAATTTTATTCAAAATAATAATAATTTATAATATAGTTATAGCAATAACAGCAACACTTAATTAACACTTAAAATTAATACTCAGTATTCAAACTAATCAATAATTATTTCATATTTTTTTGTACCATGGGGTAATTGGGATTACTTCATCATGAGTCCAAACCAGGATGAACTGACCTTCACTGTGTTGCAAGATCCCCAAAACCCTTTTTTAGTGTTTGTCATGGAGGATCACCAGGTCTGGCCTGCTGCTGCTAAGCCACTCAGAAAGCTGAGCTGGTCAAGTTAGGCCATTAGGAGCCAGCCTCACCCTAGACACGATGATGTAATGATCGAGAGGCGTATTCCCAGGCTAGCCAGGAGGGTTCACGGAATATAAAGTTCAACGCTATGGCTTTTTCTTTTCTAACCCCCCCTTTTTTTTTCCCTCTTAAACTCTGTAGCACTTTGAGATTTTCGAATGTGCTACAAATAAAATTTATTATTATTATTTATTATTATTTTCTGCCAGGGACATTTCCTGTGTTTGTTTGTGTACTGTCTGCAGGGGCTATGTAATTATCCACCAACCCTGTGTGTATACTGTATTACTGTTCATGTACTCTTACATATAGTGTGGGGAAGTTTGGTCCACTACTGGACTAATCCAGATGGGCAGAATTCGTATTAATCTCAATAGATGTATATCTTGCAGCTTGACCCAGTTCCGGCTCCACAGGACATGCTGTCGTATGGCCTGAACCTTGTGGCGCCTGGAGTAACCGTTACTTGTTTAATCTGATACTCTGCAACGTCTCTGTATTAAGGCTCAGGGTCAGGAGCCTTTAATGTGGTCCACAAACCACATTAAAGGACCAATTCAATCCAACATCATGCTTAAAACGTCGTGCTAAATAGCGCTGTCTCTCCTTTGCCCCATCGTTCACAAATAAATAATACAAAGACAAAGACAGCGAGAGTGAGAGTGAGAGAGAGCGAGAGAGAGAGGGAGCAGTGGACAAATGGCCCCAGACAGGGTAAGCAAAAGAGCAGGCTGTACATCTATACAGTATCTGTATATTATCAATTATGAATTCCTGAAAAACAAGGGCTGATTTGAGAGGGGGCTCCTCCTCTTATGTAAACCGTGGTGTGCTGTGCTTGGTTGGCTAATTAGTCGCACAGCCCTTTTCGTTGGTTGCCTTGGGCCTGTAATGTACACAGTAAGGTAAGTGATAGCATTGTGTGGGCTTTTCTTCGCCAAATAATACTCGTGAAAGAAGATAAACAGTGGCAGGTGATAAAGCTGTGAAAGGTAACTACTCCATAGCGGTACTAACATGTTATTTATCATCTGTGATTGCTTATGGTGATTTCCCATGCTCTTGTTAAAAATGTTTAGCCATTGGCTTGAAAAACGACTTGCTTTGTGAGACAAGATTGTGTGTGCCTTTGCAAAGAGTAGCATATACATTTGGCTAATCAGGAGAAACAGTGCTGAAGCAGATCTATTCATCAATGCCGAGGATGCGAGTGTGTCAAATACCGGCAAGCAGTGTCTGCAGTTTCGCTTGTCAGTCTTGAAGTGTGTGGGTAAGGGTAAGGGTTACACACATAAACAGTCTCCCTTTCTTTCTCTCACACACACACACACACACACACACACACACACACACACACACACACACACACACACACACACACACACACACACACAAACACACAAACACACAATGGAAAACTGAACGGTTTGAATTCTGCACTATGGCCTGTTGTTTCGGACCGGTAGTGTTCTGCTCAGCCTCGCCGCAAAGAAATGTGTGCTTTGAGGACACATCGCTCTCACATGTACACACGTCGTAATCCATTGGTACTGGTAGACGGAGACAGTTCCCATTTTGCAAAGAATAGCTTAGTGCAATACACTAGTTGGGGAAACAACAAGCCTACAGCTACGATTACAAATACAGCCTAGGGTCACCACTTTAAAGGCGGACACTAAAGTGATCAATGATATGGCCTGCAAAGGTGATAATTAGGAGTGTGGATTCGTAGGCTATTTCGTTAGTTAATGATGAGCTGTGAGGATGAAGTTAATTTAGTCGTACCGTGCATCATCAAGGACACGAGTAGAATATATAACAGATATAACAATGTTACAACTTAAATGATTATGAACACGTTACACTAACATTAATAAACGAGATGGGGGCGGGTGTAATAGGCTTGTCGCACCGATAAACGCTCACGCATGGCGCACAGCTCTGACAGGACCAGTCTGCCCAGGGCTATCTATTTGCCGGGTACGGCAATAAAATAGTTCCATCACAGATCCGACTCACCAGTTTTCCTGCATCCATTCCAGGGCTTCCCTTTCATCGAAACGCCTTTCAAAATCGTACTCTTCTAGCGGAGAGCCGCTCGCAGACTCGTTCATTTTCATAACGATGTCAGTGTTTCTTCCGCCAAACTCGGGGCCTGCGCTCTCCCAACGATTTGCTGGTGATCAAATAACGCCAACAAGCCGCCGACCCTCTGTTTGTGAGGCTGCTTTGCACGAATTTGGAAGTGTGGCCTTTCCCTATTGGCTAGGCTGGCTAACACGACCAATATCGACCAATAAATGATATCGAAAGATGCGCTGCACTTCCCTGCTGTCAGTCTATCGCACGCTAGGGAGGCAGAGGGCGAGTACTTTCATTCTCTTCCTCAGCGTTGAGACGCGCGCACCGAGTGATGGAGGCGGCGGGGGAGGAGTTTCCATGTGACGCTGGGTTGCGTGGGGCGCTGACCCTCCAATGCTCTATCCTCGTGTATTTAAGTCTGAAGTGTGCGGTCAATGTGTGCTTAATTAGCTCCACGGTGTCCTTGTATGACTTATGCACGCAATACTCGATCGACTTTTGTCTTATACTTTTGCTATTTTGCACAGCGTCGATTAATATGAAGGCTGAACATTAATTTGGCTTTCAGATGCAATAAGCAAGTGTTATTATTACTCAGCCAAACATGGCATCGTTTTTAAACTATGAAAATGTCAGCCTAGGACGAATAACGTTGAACTGATGCAAATAATCGATGAAACAAAAATAGAATGGCACCATCTAGTGGACAAAACCTTAAGGTGTTAGAGAAGAGGCTTTTCAAAAAAGTGTGTCAGTGAAATACCGAGACGACACACACACACACCTGCTCACACCTATAGTCTGGTTCAGAATACACACACACACACACACACACACACACACACACACACACACACACACACACACACACACACACACACACACACACACACACACACACACACACACACACACACACACACCACAAATAAACAGACGGTTTGTCCTAGAAACAGTACCAGGTCCCAACTGACCTCCAACTCTTGATATAGATCTGATATCATGTGGGACATAAAATTATACTTTACTTTTCAGCATTTCTAGTCAAGGAAAAAAGTATTACATATATATTTATATAATACATTTTGGGATTTTTGGAGCTCCATAAAGTATATATAACACACACACACACACACACACACACACACACACACACACACACACACACACACACACACACACACACACGTCACACACACACACACACACACACACACACACACACACACACACACACACACACACACACACACACACACACATACACACACACACACACACACACACACACACACACACATACACACACACACACACACACACACACACACACACACACATATATCTAGTCAAGGAAAACAATATAGTGTTTACATATATCAACATATCAAACAAATATTTTTTTCCTTGATCAGAAATATATATATAGAAAGAGAGAGAGAGAGCGAGAGAGAGATAATATATATTTACACTAGGAGCCAAAAGGTAATTAAAAAAAATGAATGAGGTCCATGCTCGATAAAGCCTAGTCTGAATGTGATAATCGATAATAATTTATAAGGTGGATATTTTAGACACTATTCTTGGCACACGATAGTGAACCGTTACAACAGTGACCACTCCTTCTCTCCCTCCATCAGACTCGGGAGGGGAGGAGCCAGATATGGTCCGAGTATGGGACCCTGGACCGCCACAGAGAACACATCTGGACCTACCACCTGATTGTGCCAGATGACGCCATGGCCTGCCCTGAACACCACCCCATTTGCCCTTAATGCACTTTTGCAATGCACCGTTTACACAATAGCGATTGGGAAAGACAGACACACTGAAACGGTTTCTCAGGGTTTTAAAAAAGGGCAAACCGTAAAATGTATACTCTCTACATTTTCAAATAGTTTAATGGTTGATATGCGCATATATAATTATTATGCGTGACCCTGACAAAAAAATGTAAATAGAATAGAGTTACAACAATAAATGTCCCGTGGTGAATGAATGACTTATGCTGCGTTACTGCCCCCTAGTGTCTTGTAACCTCCAAAACAAAACGTAAAAAAAACCCGAGCACAAGGCTTCTTTGATGACTAAGCATCATAAAGACAAAAGACAAGTAGGATATGCATAGGTCTACTCTACTTTAATCAATGATGGCTAACGTCTATGCGCTAGTTTTCCCTATAAAAAGGCAAGCAATATAGAGGCCCGCCATTTGTGTGTGTGTGTGTGTGTGTGTGTGTGTGTGTGTGTGTGTGTTCGCGCGCGCGTGTGCGTGTGTGCTTGTGTGTGTGTGTGTGTGTGTGTGTGTGTGTGTGTGTGTGTGTGTGTGTGTGTGTGTGTGTGTGTGTGTGTGTGAGAGA